>NC_061111.1:107012825-107066280 GCF_002878395.1 Capsicum annuum | reverse complement strand
TCCGAAGAAAATTAGGGTTGGGAGTTGGGATTAGGTATTGAGATGGGAGTCACGATCGAATATTGCGTTGAAAGTTGGGTTCGGGTCTCAGGTTAAAAGTTGAGGTCCAGTCCTAAATCGAGAGTCGGGTCTTAGGGTCAGGAGTCAGGGGTGGGTGATGGTTCTAGGATACATGTCCCAATTCATGAGTCAGGTTTGGGCCTTAATTCAGGTATCGGGATCGGGTTCCAGATCGACTGTCAGGGTTGGGTCCTGATTTACCTGTAGGGGTCAATTATCAGGTTTGGAATCAAGGTCGGGTCTGGAGTCAAGGTCAGGTCTCGAGATGGGTGTCAGAATCGGGTCTCGATTATGTGTCAAAGTTGGGTTCTGATTTAGGTATACGGGTAGCTCTCAAGGTTAATTCTTGAGGTCGGGTTTCTGGGTCTGTTCTTAGGTGTCAGGATTATGTTTGATTATCAGTTCTAGATTTTGGGTCGGGTCGGGTCTCGGGTCGAATATCAAAATTGGGTCCCAATTTGGGTGTTGGAGTTGGGTCCTAAATCGATCGTCAGGATTGGTTCTCAGGTCAGAAACTATTTTCCTTCAAAATATCTTTTACTATCTAACAAAACACTAACAGATATTGTCCAAAAAATATTTTTCATTCACTAATCAAATACTAGAAAACATTTTCTGAAAAATATTTTCATTCACTAACCAAACTTGAGAAAATAAGTAATTGGCTTGTTAAAACATTTTCCTTCATACCAAACACACCATAAATAAGACCCTATATTACTAAACATAAGGATACATTTTTTGATTTACAAAACAAACTAAGTAGCCGTTTGGCCATGAAAATTACCTTTTTCCGGAATTGGAGTTGGAGTTGAAGATGAAGTTGGAGTTGGAGTTGTGTTTGGCCATGTCTTTTTGAAATTTTTTTTTAGACTTTTGAAAAATCTTTTTTAAATATGATTTTATGCCCTCAACTTTTAAAAATTATCAAAATCACCCAACTACTAATTTACCTACTAACATATAATCAAATGTTGAAAAAATGATTTATATGTCTTCAATTGATAAAATAATTAATAACAAAATCATTATTATGATTGTTATTCTTCTAAAATTTGAATAAAAATATCACAAGCACGAGCTAAATAAGTTTATCTAACCATAATCGATTAAATAGAGAAAAATATATTTTGATAAATATGATTGATGGATATAAATATATTTTATATATTCTTAAATTTGTTGATAAAAATTCTTAATTATTTTCAGTAGAATTAATTATTTTACTGAATTTGGTCTTTTTAAAAAAATTACGGAATTTAGTTTATAAGAGAGGTTTGTGTAAAAATTTAAATATTGGGGTTATATGTAATAATAATGGAAGTTGAAATTGGAAGTGGAAAAAAGGAAAAACAACAAAAAGTTATTTTTCATTTTCGAAATTTTATTACAAAATTATTTTTCAAAGTTCCATGGCCAAACACCATAATTTCCAACTCCGGGAAAATTTTCCGGAAAAAAGGAAAAAATATCCATGGCCAGACGGGCCCTAAGTATTTACAAAACATAACTTATTTGAGTTGATAACATATAATACGAGAAAATTTGGCTAATATGCCTCTTCAAGTTTTCAATTAGCAAAATGGCCTACTTTTATTTTCTCATTTTAAAATAAAATTTAAAAAATACCTTTAATGAAGAATTTGACATAGTAACATATTAAAAAGTATGGGAGTTATTTACAAATATACTTAAAACATAAAATCCTAACCCATTTTTCAACTTCAAATTAGTTTTTCCCTCTCTTTAACTTTTTTTCCTCCATTCTTACTAAAAAGTCATTATTTCTTCAACTTTCTCCAATTTGAAGCTTGTATTTTATTTCTAAATATTCTGTCTCCTTCCAAATTGTAAGTTTTCTACTTTTCTTTAATTTAAGTACCATTTTTTTAGAAAGAAAAAATTCTGTATATATATATATATGTAATCTATTGGATAAAAAGAGATCGATGATTAATCAGTCGAACTGATTACAATAATCGATCAACTCTTGAATAACATAGAAGACCGATATATAACATCGGTCTGATCGTTAATCGATCTGTCCATCTATTGGTCGAATTGATAATTAATCTATCTATATCTATTGGATCGATAATCGATATTTTCATATATCGGTTGGATCTACACTAGATCTGTCCATTGCATATCAGATTTTGAATTAATTTGTAAAACTTGTAAAAGATTTTGGTGGGAGAGTTTTGTTTAAATTCTGTAAGTTAGTGAATTGTGGACTAATTTATAACTTTTAAAACTTGTAAATAAATTTTAAATCACAAATAAATTTAAGTATTTAAAAATGGGTTATTTCCCTTTAAAAAAAATATATAGTTAATTTAATTAAAAAATAAACTTGAGAAGGTCATTTAACAAAGAATTCCCACACCACGATTTCGGCCTGATTTTAGGGAACAAGAAATAACTTTTGGCTTAATTATAAATAAGTTACCACATTCGCATACTCTTTTCAATTCTTTCTCTCTCTTCAGTAATACTTCAACACCATTTGTCATCTTTTTTTTAGGGAAAAGGATCAAAAATACTCCTTTACTTTGATTAATTGGCTAAGTTTTCCCTTCGTTATACTTTGTGGTCATTTATACCCTCGTTGTCATGAAAGTTAACACATATACCCTCAAAACTAACAGTGTGCCCCAAATTGATCAAAATTAACTGATTTCAATTTTAACCCAACCCGGTTCACAACCACCGACCCAACACCGTCCAATTTAACCCCTTTCTATCACATTTCTTTCTCTTTCCCTTCCCTTATTCATCTCCTCCACCTTTGAAAGGAAAATACAGAGCTAAATGCAAGTAAAAAAGAAACCAAAAAAAATAGCAATAAAGTCCATGGATGATGATTTCAATATTCAGTTCCTTTGATGCTCTCCCCGATGAGATTTCGCAAGACCATCGCTTCTCCACCATATACATCTTCAATAGCTAGCGTGAAAGTCGATAGCTGCCGTCTAGTTCGTCAGCCGGTATGTGAAGAAGGTTAGAGAGTCAGCGCCACCGCCACCATCACTTCAAAGTCATTGGCACACCTGCAAAAGACGCAGAGGTTTGTATTGGAATTCCACGACGTCCACGTTTATTTTTTTTGAAATTATCATTTCCTATCGATTCTTTTTTTTACTAAATTTGGAGATTGAAAGTAATTTATTCTAGTCTAATGCTCTATATAAATTTATTCTTTTGCTAGTCATTTGCTCTGCATTTTCCTTCCATGACTGGTCTATTTGAAAGTTGAAAAAGGAAAGGTGGAGGAGGTGAAGAAGGGAAGGGAAAGAGAAAGAACTGTGGCGGAAAGGGGCTAAATTAGAAGGTGTTGGGTCGGTGGATAGTGAACTGGGTTGGGTTAAAATTGAAATCAGTTAATTTTGATCAATTTGGGGTACACCGTTAGTTTTGAGGATATATGTGTTAACGTTCGTGACAGCGAGGGATAAATGGCCACAAAATATAACGAAGGGCAAACTTAGCCAATTAATCAAAGTAGAGGGATATTTTTGACTCTTTTCCTTTTTTTTTTTATGAACCATTTATCATCTTTGTTAACATCATCTCTTATCTTCTTGAACAACATTGTTTTTTACTATTCATATCTTAATTGTTGTTTCTGGGTTCATTGTCTTGTGCCAAACGATAAGTAATAGTTTTCTGGTCAGAAAAGTTTTAGATTTCTGCTTTCAACAAGTCAAAAATAGAATCAAAATTAAGTTTCGAATTGAATTCATTCACTCATTACCGATTAAGAATGCGAGAAGGAAACACGTTCACATAAAAAATTGCCCTTAACCAAACAAAAAATATTTGAACATATTACATATTACTACTGATAATAGTTTATCATAATATATACCATATGGATATCATAATGCCCTTTTTTTTTTTTTTTTTCATTTTAAAGTTATTTATGCATTAACAGTCCATTTGGTTTTATTTGAATCGAAGTCAATATCCTCATTAATATACAATATAATTTATACATGATTTGTCTGCAATTTTGCATCTCCCTATATATAAAACAAATACTTCCATAAAGTTATTCAATAATTTATGTATATTTATATATATAAATTGTGAAATAAGGATATGTATATTTATAATACAGAGATTTATTAGGCTATTGAAAGGCAAAATACCTTCAAAATAAAAAGTTCTTGAACAATAATAATCTCTTCATTAATGTTGATCATCATATTTTACTAATGACAACCGCATAACAATTCCGACATTAACACCATATATATAATTTCTATACTATTAGTTCATACATTATTATTCTCTATATAACTTGTTGAACCAAACGATAGTGACCTCTGACGATAAAAAATGATTTTTATAGTATATATAACTTTATCAGTTATAGCAAATTATATTAATTACTATAACATTTATTTTAATTTAACTTCAAAATTAGTTAAATTGACTCTTTCAAAAGTAAAAAATATCAGATATATTGAGACGTGGGGAGTAATTATTAGTGATATACTAAAGGTTGGACTACAGCAGCTAGCCGGCCCCTTCACCAAGTCCTCTGAAATAGATTTATCATATGTAACGACTCTCTTTTAGTAAGTACTAGTTTAATGTGTATGTTATAAACGTGTGTCTCATGTTAATCAATAAAATTATATACAACAGCAACAATAACATACCAAGTGTATTCCCACCTAGTGGGGTCTGGGGAGGGTAGAGTGTACGCAGACCATACCACTACCTCAAGAGAAGTAGAGAGGCTGTTTTCGATAGACCCCCAGCTTAGGACCAATAACAGTATAACCAATACAAAAAGTAAGCGCATAAAAACTAGTATGGTACACAAAACAAATTAACAGTATAACAAACACAAAAGATAAGTGCATAATAAACTAGTACGGAATGCAAAAATGCCAACACCACTAGCCCCAAAAACTACAGCCACAACACTACGAACCACAAACTTCAGACCCAAAAGAGCACTCTCCTATTACTACCGCCGCGCTCCCACCCTCTAACCCTCTACCCTAATCCGCGTCCTCTACACCTTCCTATCAAGGGTCATGTCCTCTGTAAGCTGTAATTGTTCCATATCATGCCTAATCACCTCCCTCTAATATTTCTTCGGTCTACCTCTAGCCCGCCTAAAACCATCCATAACCAAAGTCTCACACCTCCATAATGGAGCATCAGGGCCCCTCCTCATCATATGCCTGAACCAACGTAGCCTCACTTCTCGCAACTTATCCTCCACCGAGGCAACTCCCACCTTCTCCCGAATAATCTCATTTCTCACCCTATTTTTCCTGGTATGTCCACACATCCATCGCAACATTCGCATCTCTGCCACCTTCACCTTTTGGATGTGAGAGTTCTTAACTAGCCAACACTCCGCTCCATACAACATAGTCGTCCGGACTACTACTCTGTAGAACTTACTTTTAAGTTTCCAGGGCATCTTCTTATCACAAAGGACTCCCGAAGCGAGCCTTCAACCACCCTGCCCCAATACAATATGTGACATCCTCGTCATTCTCACCATTACCCTGAATTATGGACCTCATATACTTGAAAATCTCCCTCTTCTGGATGGCCTGAGAGTCTAGCTTCACTACCACTCCATCTTCTTGCGACATATTACTGAACTTACACTCCAAGTACTCCATCTTGGTTCTACTTAACTGAAAACCTTTAGATTCAAGCTTCTGTCTCCAAATCTCCAACTTATCATTAACTCCACCCCGAGTCTCATCGATCACAACCACATCATTTGCAAATAACATACACCAAGGCACCTTTCCTTGAATATGTCGCATAAAAAAATCCATCACCAAGGCAAATAGAAACGGGCAAAGAGTCGATCCCTGGTGCAACTATATCAAAACTATGAAGTGCTCTGAATCTCCACCTACCTTCCTCATATGAGTCTTTGTACCATCATACATATCCTAAATCGACCTAGTATACGCCATGGGCACCCCTCTAGCCTCCAAACACCTCCATAGAATCTCCCTGGGAACTTTGTCATATGCCTTCTCTAGACCAATAAACACCATGTGCAAGTCCTTCTTCCTCTCTCGAAACTGCTCCATTAATCTCCTCACAAGGTGAATGGCCTCAGTGGTCGAGCGACCAGGCATGAAACTGAACTAATTCTCAGAGATTGTCACGATCCTTCTCATCCTCAACTCTACCACCCTTTCCCAAACCTTCATAGTATGAATCAACAACTTAATACCTCTCTAGTTGTTACAACTCTGAATGTCTCCTTTGTTCTTATACACTGGAATTATCGTGATCCACCTCCACGCTTCAGGCATCTTAGCAGCTCTAAAAAAATTTTAAACAACCTTGTAAACCATTCCATACCTGCCCCGCTAGTGCTCTTCCAAAAATCTACTGAAATCTCATCTGGCCCCGTCGTCCTACCCCACCGCATTCTGCGAATAACTCCCTTGACCTTCTTAACCTTGATACGCCTATAAGAACTATAATCGCGACCCTCCTCATATATCTCTAAGTCTTCCAACACAAAACCTTTGTCCCCCTCGTCGTTCAAAAGTTTATGAAAATAGGACTTCCGTATCTCCCTAATAAGGGCATCCTCAACCAACACTATACTATCCTCTTATTTGATGCACTTCACTTGGTCAAGGTCATAAGCCCTCCGCTCCCAGGACTTGGCCATCCTATACAACTTTTTATCTCCGCCTTTCTCCTCTAAAGCAGCATATAAACTCTCAAAAGCTATTGTCTTAGCCGTCGTAACCGCTAACTTATCCTCTCTTCTAGCTATATTATACTCCTCCTTATTCTTCTGTCTTTCCTCACCATCCTTGCTCCCAACCAACTTAGCATAAACCACTTTCTTAGACTCCACCTTTCTCTTGACCTCTTCATTCTACCACCAGTATCCTCGATGTTTTCCAGATCGACCTCTCGAGACACTCAACACCTCTCTATTAGTCTCCCTAATGCAACTGGCAGTCATCTCCCACATATTATCCACACACCCTCTACTCTCCCAAGACCCCCTACTCTTCAACTTCTCTTCCATCTCCAAAGCATTAGCCAAAGTCAAGCTACCCCACTTAATCCTGGGTCGTTCCTCCCCATTTCTCTTCTTTTTGACCTTATTGATAACCAAGTCCATCACTAACAATCTATGTTGAGTTGAGAGATTCTCGCTAGGTATGACTTTGCAGTTTTTACATAGCTCTCTATCCCCTTTTCTAAGAAACAAAAAGTCTATCTGAGTCTTGGCCACTAAACTACAAAATGTAATAAGGTGATCCTCCTTCTTCGAAAAGCTCAAATTTGCTATCGAAAACCTAAAAGCCCTAGAAAATACCAACAAAGAGGCTCCTCCTTCATTCCGTTCACCAATACTAAAACTGCCATACACATCATCATACCCTCTCGATAAAGACCTAATATGCCCATTAAAATCCCTTCCTATGAAAAGCTTTTCAGTGCTCGGGATGCTCCTTACCACCTTATCTAAAACCTCTCAGAATTCCTTCTTCTCCTCTTCATCCAAACCTACTTGGGGAGTAGACACTAATAACGTTCATCGTACACCCTCCCATGACCAACTTAATAGACATCAGTCTATTACTAACTCTCTTTACCTCTACCACCTGCTTCCTAAGATCTTTATCTACTAAGATACCTACCCCATTTCTATGTCTCACGCTACCCAAGTAACATAACTTATATCCATCCACATCTCTCGCTTTAGTGCCTACCCATTTAGTTTCCTGAACACAGGCTACACTTGGAGAGTCTTGCCGGAGGAATTCTTGAGTTCTTGAACCTTTGGGTTGAAACCCTAGGTCGTTCCTGAGAGAAAATTGAGAGAAAACCTTATAATTTGGGTTGAATGAGGCTGAATCTTGAAAGAGATCT
This sequence comes from Capsicum annuum, assembly GCF_002878395.1. Classification (NCBI taxonomy): domain Eukaryota; kingdom Viridiplantae; phylum Streptophyta; class Magnoliopsida; order Solanales; family Solanaceae; genus Capsicum; species Capsicum annuum. The sequence continues at coordinate 107,058,324 of NC_061111.1, read as the reverse complement.
AATGTTTCTTTAAAGTTCTTAAAGAAATCCTTAGGCTTGTTCTTGATTTTACTTGACTAGGTCTTAACCCCTTTGGGAGAGAATGTTCTTGTTCTTGAGGAGATAATCTTGAGAGAAAACCCTAATCTTGTGGTTGAGAGTGTATGGGAAAATTTTTTAGATGTTTAACTGGAGAAAAATAGGAGAAAGTTACATCTCTTGAGGTTTATAAGTCGTGGAAGGTGAAGAAAAAGACCAAAACACCCTTATGAAACTACTTCCCAACTACTGAAAATCTTAGCTGACGATCAAGGCTGAAGTGTCATCAAATTTGTGATAAGTCATCACAAATGTCGTCACTTGGGAGGTGGTTTCTGCCTAAGGCTGACGACATTAGTGATAAGTCGTCACATTATCAGAAATGTCATTACTGGGGGCTGGATTCTGGCTAAGTCTGAAGACATTTGTGATAAGTCGTCACACTTGTGATAAGTTATCAGGAATGTTGTCAGTCAGTTTTCCAGGCTGACATGCTAGAGTAAAATGGGCATAAGTTTTTGCTCTGATACCGAATTTGAACGAAATTGGTATTGTTGGAAATCTAATTCAAAGATCTTTCACTTGACATATAGCAGGTCCTCTAATTTGATATATACAAGGAGTTATTGTCGATTGAAGTTGACCCAAGTTTTTACGCTCACTAAAACTTGAACGATAGGAAAGCTTTCAACTTGTCCTTGAGTTAGGGGACCTCTATGATCCAAATTCATGCTCAGATAGATTCTCATACTACATAATTGATTAACACACTAAGTTTACGTAGGATTCGAGGCTTTTGGAACATCTATGCATATGAATGACGGATTTTTATTCTAGTCCAAAATGTGGGGTGTTACAAATCATTACCTCAACTATATGATATAACATATTCATTATACAAAGATTATGTTTAACGTCATTTAACGTATATTTTAAGTAAAATATTTATTTTATATATTGATACATAAGTAAAAGATAAAGATTATGTTTAACATAATTTATTTATTTTATTTGATATATTTCTTAGTAATTTTTTTTTACATAATCTAAGTTTGATTGATTTTTATTATTATTATATTAGTTATGGACTACGAGTGATCAGTGTAATTTCAAAAAATAATACATTTGATTTTACATATAATTATTTTTTAACAAAAATCGACCACAAGTGGTCTCTTTTTTAAAATATTTTATTTTCTTTTTTTTTTTTAGGTTTTTACTATAAAAGCGACCACAAGTGGTCGGTTTTCTAAATAATTTTCTTTTTTATTTTTTAATTCCAAAACCAACCATTTGTGGTCCCTTTTAAAAAATATTTTAAGTTTAATTTTGAAAATAAAATCGACCACAAGTTTTCGCTTTTTAAAAATATTTTTTAATTATATATTTTAAATAAAACCGACCACAAGTGGTCAGTCCTAAATAATTTTTTTTTTACTTTTTTAATTCCAAAACCGACCACTTGTGGTCGCTTTTATAAAATATTTTAAATTTAATTTTGAAAATAAATCGACCACAAGTGGTCACTTTTTACAAATAGTTTTTAATTATATTTTTTAAATAAAATCGACCACAAGTGGTCGGTTTCTTAAGATTATTTTCAAGAATAGTTTTTATTTTTAAATTTTTTTAAAAAAGAAATAATAATTAATATAAGAATTATTGAAATAATTATTTTGGAATTTTAAAAAATAAAAGAAACCCAATTTGTTTTTTTTAAAAAAAAAAAATTGACCCCATGTGGTCGCTTTTATTGCGACCACAAGCTGTGGTCAATTTTCTGTGGTAGGAAAAACAATTTTTTCAGTAGTGATTCTTACAGAAAAAAAAAACTATCATTTTATAACAAAAAAGTTGTTTTGTTGATTATTTAATTATTTAATAATATTTCTTATTTCATATATATATATATATATATATATATATATATAATAAAGGAGGATAGTCTAGCCTAAAATTGAGACAAGTGTCATCTTGAGAACTACCTATTTGAATTCTTACAACAAAAAACCATCATTTTATAACAAAAAGCTATTTTGTTGATTATTTAAATATTTAATAATATTTCTTATTTCATATTTTGATAAAAAAAACAATTAAGATTGATTTCTATTGGTCAAAACTATTATGATTTTTATTGATTTTTTATCTATTATGATTTTTATTGATTGTTTATATATTTGTTTAATATTATTTCCTATCGTGGAATAAACAATTAAGATTCAATAATATTTGGTGGAAACTTTTATGATTTCATATTACTTCATTTCATATTATTTCACATCTCTATATATATATAATAAAGGAGGATAATCTAGCCTATATTAAAGCCAAATGGCATCTTGAGAACTACCTATTTGAATTCTTACAACATAAAACTCTCATTTTATAACAAAAAGCTATTTTCTTGATTATTTAATATAATTTCTTATTTTATATCTATATATATATAATAAAGGAAGATAGTCTAGTCTAAAATTGATACAAGTGTCATCTTGAGAACTACCTATTTGAATTCTTACAATAAAAAACTATCATTTTATAATAGAAAGCTGTTCTGTTGATTATTTATATATTGAATAATATTTCTTATTTCTTCTCTCTTTCTTTCGCTCTCTCTCTCTCTCTCTCTCTCTCTCTCTCTATATATATATATATATATAACAAAAGAGGGTAGTCTAGCCTAAATTTAAGCCAAATGGCATCTTGAGAACTACCTAATTGAATTCTTAAAACAAAAAACTATCAGTTTATAACCAAAGCTATTTTGTTGAAGTATTACCGTAAAAGAATGTTTATATGATAGAAAGTATTTATGATTTAATTCAATATAAGTCAATTAAGGAAGCATGACAAGGTTGATATAATCAATTAACAAGTAAATATATATATATATATGGATAAAAATATTTTACTAACTGTTAGTTAATCTAGAAGTTTTAATGCCATAACAATTTACCACTATATAAGAAGGCTTCACTCAATAAAAGCTAATTAATTCCTTTCATCATATGTTGGAGAAGATGAATTGTTCAAGTGATACGTATGGATGTGCTAACAAAAATCTCAATTTACTTTGAGTAATGTTTTAGAATAGATTTTTCTTAATTCATCGAGTCAACTAAATATACAGGTTATGTTGCATATTCATTTTATTTTCTACATATTTGGTGAAAATTTTATAAGCCAGTATTCATGTATTTTATGTTTTATAAGAAATATAACTTGTACTCTTTGAAGATTTAAGATAATGATCTTTTAATATATCATACCTTTTTAAACACTTATAAAAAAAATTATCTTGAAATCAAAATGTGCAATGAGAATTCTAAAAATAACATACAAATTTACACGTTATACATTAAATATGAAGAAACTAATATTGATATTGGTTAGTTAATTTTCTTACATTGCAAATATTGTTGCTTTAAATTTTAGTGAGATAATAATATAATTTCAAACATTAATCAACTGTGATACTAAATTACTAATTCAATATATTTCTATATGTTAGGATTAACACTTCATTTGTCTATACTATATTTCTATTTGTTATGATTAACAATTAGTTTGCACATTACATTGTGTGATTTTAGTAGTATACGAAAAGTTTAGTGATATTGTATTAGGAATGATAGTTAAGTGACCTTAGTAAAAAAATGATAGTTGTATAACTATCTATGAAACTTACCCGATACTAGGGTTACTAGGGGATTTGAGCTACATGTGACAAAAATTTGGTAAAATGATGGAACTTGTGAAAATCCAATACTGATACCATTTTACATTCTGAAACAATCTGAAAAGAGGGACTAAAATTTACATAACTAACTCTAACTGACACCTGTGAAGCCTCTACTATACTGACTATAGATAGTTGGGGTGCGACTCTAGCTACCACTAACCAATACATATGAGTAAGAAAGTAAAGTACATAAATGACATCTAACTAAAGTCTCCAAAGTAAGAGGACTCATCATCTGCTGACTGAAATCTACAACTGTTTAATTCTGTCTGCACATACTATAACGTGTACCTACATTATGAGACAATGTAGCACATAGATGTATATGTGGATCAGTACTTTGAGGATGTACTGAGTATATAGGGGTGAAATGCATAAGTAAAATATCATCTCATAATCATCATTTATAAAATAATGCATGCTAAATATAAATGAGTCACATAAGCCAGAATATCGAAAAAACTGAAATCTGGAATCATGAATAGGAAATCATACTTTATAAATCTAGTGAGTCATAACATTTAGTTCTAAAAGATGTGCTAATGTTCTGTCTATAAATTATACTGTCTAAGTGTAAAAAGAGCTCACTTCTGAATTTGAAATCTGAAAAGCTAAAATCTGTAGCTATTATTTTTTTTGTAAGGTATAATCTGAGTAAAACTTGTGAGCCTTTACATTTAGTTTTCTAAAAGCTTTTTTGTTCTTCTTTTACTATTAAGGAGGATACTTTATCTTAAAATCATTGCTGACTTTTATACTTTTAGGGAAAAACTGTTCGGCAAGGAAGATTCTTCTAACCAACATAAACCATATGAGCTAACATAGAGTCCAACATCTCATCCTTCTAAGGAAGAAACCTCACGTTGGGGAGAGGTGTCATGCTCTTGCCAAGGAATATAACTTACCCATGTGATCGATCACAAGCTAAATTTGTCATCTATATAGAAATAGGAATAATTTGATACGTAGTTCTATGGAAGTAGGATGTGTTAAACCCACACTTCCCGCTCGGTGCTAAATACTACTCCCTTTTTATTTGCTATGCTTATTCTGTTGTAAATCCACTTTAAAACTAGCATAAGGGTTTATCTAAAACCAATTATGCAATCAGCTGACTAAATCTGTAAATAAAGCTCTTTTGAGTTCTGTAATAATTTGTAAAGAGGATTCCATAGCTAAACTGAGGATCAAAAGATCAAAGCTTTTTTTGAAAATCTGTAAATAATCTGTTCATAAGATGTTTGAAGCATCATCTTTCTTGAAATAATATTATTCAATCTTGGGGTAATAACCCATGCATTAATCTCATGTCAAAACATCATAATAATTATGCTTGATAATGAAAAAAATGATAATTCATCTCAAAATATAATAACTCGAGACTACCCCGTAGTCGTTACACGGTGCTTACGATCATAAGAGACCACAAGATAACCCATGAACTGGTACCTGCTGTGAGCACTAAATAATATGATCATAAATGTGGAAGAATACTATTATGCCATAATGTTTTAAATATCTGAATTCAAACTGAAATATGAATCTAGAAAAACGATTGTCTGAATTTGATAAAGTACTGATAAACTGAACAACTAACTGACTGTAATATCTGAAAAGTCTCTAAGACTGACTGACTGAGAGTTGATGGGAAAATCCCTTAACTAACTCTACTACTACTGAAATAAAGACATAAAATAAGATAGTCTACCCTCGGTGATGAGGACTCACCACTGCTGTCATACTGTCGAGAATCTAAGGGACGAAGTATGATCTGAGAACTGAGTGTCAATACCTATGATATGAGACATCATAGCATAAAATAAAGGTATGCAATCAGTACTTTGAATGTACTGGTATGCTAAATGAGGTAGGCTAACATGCAAGGTTTCATGAATAGGAGTTATGATCTATCTGAATACACATGTAAAGCATAGAATACTGAATAGAGAGCATGAAATCTGTAGATACTGAACATGTAAGAAAGCCTATAAAATATTAAAAATACATAAAAATCTATATATATTGAGGATGCAAGACCAAGCATATGACAAGAATTGAATGAAATCTGTAAACTGAAATACTGAAAATAGCTAAAATCGGTACACTTTGGTCAAGCAATACTAAGACTGAAGAACTGAATTAGAACTATGACTGAGACTATATATGAGACTATGGGAGGTATCATCTAACCGACATTCCCTATTCTAAGCTAATCAGGGTCCAACCTGTAACCCTAGTTGGAAGGGTGTTAATACCATGCCACGAATACAAACGCTGGCTGTGTGGATCCACTAAACTGGTAGAATATCAAAAGGACAAAGGGTATTAAGCCTGAAATGATGGGTGACCCTTGCGAGATAGTCAAGCCTAATCTGATGGGTGACTACTTATATCCTACACTAGCTACATAGTTCTGGAGTATAGGGACTGCAACTAACGACTCTACCTATCTAACGGGAAAGCCGCCATCCCTACACTCACTCAGTGATAAATCCTATTATTAACTGAAGGACACTAAGATACTAGACTTTTTTAAGTTTAACTGACTGGTATTTGATTATTATGAAGTGCTCATAGTATATTCTGAAGACTATTTTATAATGTACTGAGACTAGACTAAATAAATAGCTATGGATTTTGGGTATTCAATACCCCCAGGACTCAAAACAATAGTAGTAGCATGACACTAAAACATTGAAGGACATATCATAAAGGCTCTTATTAAATCAATTGCTTTTGTAGGAATTTTATCACACACTTATAGTTCATGGTTTAAAATAATCATAGAATTACTAAAGGACTAAAATAATTGACATTAAATTATCATGGAAAACACTAAGTCATGATTTAATTCAACAAATGATAACACCAAAACATGAGGAATCGAATAACGACAATAACGTCATTAAAACATGGTATTAAATCAAGGTTCATGGAGAATAATGGATAAAATCATGATTTAAAATCAAATATCTTAAAAAGATCATAAATTTATAATTAAAAAGGTTACTTGGGGTCCATGGAAGAAATAAATCCATGGATGAACATCAAACATACCTTAACGGATGAATTTCTTGAAGTTCTTGGGTGAATTCTTGAGATTGCTCTTGGTTTTTTGAGAACTAGGGTTTGTAATTTAGAGAGAAAGTTCATGTGTTTTGGGGAAATTTAATAAAGAAGCTTAAGTATTCCATCTGGGAAGATTAAAGTAATGGGATAAGACTGTTTTAACCCTCGACAAAATATTAGATTTTCATGAAAATTTTCCGATTTGGGCCCCTGGTGCAAGCGGCGCTATCGCGCCGTGTCACTGGAAACTGACAAATGCCAAATTCGCCTATGGCGTGACACACCAAAATCGTGATACCTTACTAGAAATTGATAATTGCTATTTTGACTCCCTTCGCAACGCGCTGATGGGTTAAATGACGGTGTTTAACGACTGAAACTTAAAATCGCCATAACTTCTTACCCGGTTATTAGATTCGGGCAAATTTTAAATCATTGGAAAGCTAGTTGAATTTCCTATGCAATGGCAAGCTCTAAACTAAATAATAATGAGAATTTCAGAAATTTATATACAAATACTGATGCACTGGGACACAGATTATGCTAGAGAAATACGGGGTGTTACACAAAATTTGTAATTTACTGCAATAGGCATGAAAATATGAAAATAGACATGCAATTCATCTTCAAAATATCTCAAAATCTCAAAAACTTTTCAAATTGAAATAATGGGTATAAACCCTAATTCAAATCTCATGTAATCTAATTCAAAATCATGTAAATTTATGATTGAAAACTAATTTTGGGCACAAGGATGAAAGAAATCTTTGTTGAAAAACCCCACATACCTTGATTGATAATTTCTAAGAAAGTTTGGATTTGAATCTCTAATTGGGCTCTTGAAAATGGCCTCTTAATTATCCTGAATTCGAAATCCTCAATCTAAAGCTTTCTTAGAGAATCTATAGTGGAATTTGGTTTCTTGGAGAAGGGGCTTTGATGATCTAGGGCTTTCTTTTGAGAGAAAAGTGATAAAATAAGCATAAAGTACTTTGGTATATGCTTAATGATGTGTTTTGGATGGATTGGGGCCTCGAGGATTGATCAAAAATCCCCTATTAAACACTAAATTAGAACTGGAAATTGACCAAAAATCTCGATTTACTAGGCCACCACAATACGCCACTATCGTGGTGGCTCTCTGGAAAAGGATGACTAGGAAATGGGGGACCTCTTCGATGTGGAGCTATCATGTTGTCTCACTGAATTTTGACAATTGGGACCTAGAACTTCAATGCGATGCGCCACCATCACGGTGCCCTATAGTAATGCTAATTTGGCCTATGACACGACGCGTCATCGGTCTACTAGAATGGGACAATTAGTAATTTAGGCTTCTCTGCTATGTAGGGATATCACGGAGGGCCACTAGAATTGACGATTGTCATTTTGCCCATCTTTACGACGCGCCAAGTTCCCAGGTGGCACTCTATCAACTTAAAAATGTCATAACTCCTTCACTGAGTATCGAATTTGAGTGAATCTTATATCGATGGAAAGCTTATTCAATTTTCCACACAATGGAAAGTATAAATATTTAAAATACCATATCAAATAAGAATATATTCATTTTAGAAGAAAATCTTTGACATTCTTAGGACGAACTTAAGCTAGGAAAAAACACGGGGTGTTACAATATCTCCCACTTGGGAACATTCGTCCTTGAATATGACTAATTAACCTAAATATACTGAGGAATATGAGTCTATAAGATATCATGCACAACTAAAATAAACTAAATAGCTGAATCTTAAACATAATGAGCAACTGAACTGATCTGCGAGTACATGAATTCTCATAAAAATAGCTATAAGGCTGAGATAGAACGAGAGAGTCAGCTTATGAGTAACCATTACTTTTAGGCTGGATCTGATTTCATGAGAAAAAGATGAGAGGTTTATAACATGAAAACTCAGGGTATTATAGTTGGTATTGCATCCCCTCCACCCTAGTCGTCAATCGATCACTCTGAGTTAAAATAATTAATATTAAATTAATGTTAAGATAATACCTACATTTATTTACTTAGAATTAGGGATGAGTACGTAGGGTCAACTACAACTTCTATTAAGTCTTTCCAATTGAATGATGTTGGTTTTGTGTTCCTCCCGACTCGAGTCGTCGATCAATCACTCTGAGTTGAAATGATTCATATTAACTTATTGTTAATATAATACCCAAATTTATTTATATATAACTAGGGATGAGTACATAGGGTGAACAACAACTTCAATTGAGTTTTTGCAATTGTATGATGTTGGTATTGCATTCTACTGAGCTGAGTCATCAATTGATTACTTTGAGTTGAAATGATTCATATTAATGCAATGTTAAGATAATAACTAAATTGATTTATCTAGAACTAGGGATGAGTACATAGGGTCAACTACAACTTTAATTGAGTCTTTGCAATTGCATGATATTAGTATTGTTTCCTCCCAACCCGAGTCGTCGATCGATACTCTGAGTTGAAATGATTGATATTAAATTAATGTTAAGCTAATAACTAAATAAATTTAGCTAGAATTAGGGATGAGTAAATAGGTTCAACTACAACTTTAATTCAATCTTTACAATTGCATGATGTTGGTATTGTGTTCCTCCCAACCCGAGTCATCGATCGATCACTCTAAGTTGAAATGATTCATATTAAATTAATGTAAATCTAATACCTAAAATTATTTAGATAGTAATAAGTATGAGTACAAAGGGTCAACTACAACTTTAATTGAGTCTTTACAATTACATGATCTTGGTATTGCGTTCCTCCCGACCCGAATTATTGGTCGATCACTCTGAGTTGAAATAATTCATATTAACTTATTGTTAATCTAATACCTATATTAATTTATCTAGAACTAGATATGAGTACACAGGGTCAACTACAACTTCAATTGAGTCTTTGTAATTGCATGATATTGGTATTGCGTTTCTCCTGACCCGATTCGTCGATCGACCACTCTGAGTTAAAATGATTCATATTAACTCAATGTTAATATAATACCTAAATTGATTTATCTAGAATTAAGTATGAGTACATAGTTTCAATTACAACTTCAATTGAGTCTTTACAATTGCATGATATTAGTATTGCATTACTCCCGACCTGAGTCGTTGATCGGTCACTAGAAGTTGCAACGATTCATATTAAATTATTGTTAAGATAATACCTAAATTTATTTAGCTATAACTAGGGGTGAGTACATAAGATCAACTACAACTTCAATTGGGTCTTTGCAATTGGATGATGTTGATATTGCGTTCCTCCTGACCCGAGTCATCGATCGATCACTTTGAGTTGAAATAATTCATATATTATAAAATTTAAAAATATAATTAAGATCAATTCAGACCAAATTAATAATTTTAAAACTTGTCATTCTTTTTCAAAAATAAAAATCAACCCATACAAATCATTCATTTGTGGGAAAAATATTTCATCATTTCAAATCTTTAGTTCTCACTTTTTTCCTTCTCTCAACAATATAAACAATAAATGCTCAAAATATTGCTCAATTCTTCAAAACAGATCGATTTTCTTCCCATTTTTGACCACATAGTTGTTATTTTTTACTTTATTCTTGCTTGTATCCATTGTTTTCTATGTTTTCATATTTAACAGAGTTTGAAAAGAGTTCTACATTTGTTTTTTATTCTAAAAATTAGGGATTTTTTAGTTAATGATGAAAAATAGGACTTTTAATTGTATTATCTTTGAGAAGGGGTTAACAATTTTGAGTTTTGATGCTAAAACGTAGGAAAAACTTGACAAAATCCTAGTTTTTGTCGTAGTGTTTCATTGACTATTGTGGTATAGTTGGATGGTATTTTTTGTGGTGATGTCGGTGGCCTTGGTGTTGGTATTGGTGGCATTGGTGGCGGTAGTGGCGGTCTTGGTGGCCTTGGTGCGGGTATTAGTAATGGTGGTGGTGGTGGTGGTATTGGTATTGGTGGCATTAGTAGAGGTGTTGGTGGTGGTGTTGGCGGTCTTAGTGGTGGTCTTGGTGGCATTAGTTGTGGTGTTAGTGGTCTATCTATTGCAACAGGTGGAACATCTGTTGGGAGATATATAGGTCTTCAAACAGATTCCCCATCTCTTTCAACTCATGGGTTATCCATTGGAGTATTTATTTGTAATGGGGCATATAATAATTTATTAAAATTTGTCTTACCTTTTTTTAAAAATTATTCAGACATCAAATGTAATGTATTTTTTGTTTTTATGTTGTTTGTAGTTAAAATATGTCTCCCAAAAGAAAAGAAACTGAAAGTGGACCAACTTGTGACCACCCAACAAAAAAAACCAGAGTACAAATGGATTCGGAGGAACTTCCTGAACAATATCATTCAGGGAAAAATAAAGCTGAGGAAAGTTATGAAAAGGAAGGTGGAGAAGGGTATATAGAGACTGCTAAGGAAAATAAAAGTGAGGAGGAAGAAGAAAATAAACAAGAAGAGGAAGAAGTAGAAAGTGAGAAAGAGGATACTGACCAACATGATGATAAATAAAAAGAGGAAGACGTAGAAAGTGAGAAAGAGTATGATGATCAACATGATGATAATGCATCACCAATAGGGAATAAATTAAGATCAAAATCCCAGTATGAGGCTGTAAAAACTATTAGTATTGACAGATATCTACGATGTTGATAGATGACCCTGCAGAACTAACTAGTGTTCTTATACTTAAATGTCAATTGGGGAAACCTTTTTATGACTTTAGGAATATTATGAAAAATGATAACATAGACGAACTTTTTAAGAAGATCTACTTTAGATGCTTTCTTGAGCTGCCTGAGAACCATACTTCTTGTTTCCAAATAAGCATGGTATATGGTCTTCTCAAGTGCCAGATCAAGTACGTGGGGGGTGATAAAGATTCGAAGGAGGGGGAAACAAGATGGATGAAATCTGGATCAACTACTGTGGCATGCCAATTTGTATTAGCTTGAAAGAGTTTGCCATAGTGACAGGCTTGAGATGCTATCGTCCAAAAGAACCTCTCATCAAGGAAACACCTCGTGAAAGGTCCAAGGCAATTAGGATAGCCAAACCACCACCATCAAATAGAAGAAAGGCATTGTCCAAGCAACCACCCACCAAAACCAATAAATGCGAGGAAAATAGATGGGTTTTTGGATATTGCTGGATGTAGCTACAAAGCGGTGGATTTAATAGAAGATCTCAAGGATAAAGCCATACCAATTCAGCACAAGGAGAAATTGTTCTTATTTTGGTTCGCCCATTTCATTATATTAACAAGAGATATCAAGAAAGTCATAGAAGATGATTTGTTAGCGCTTGCTGAGGATTTTGAGAAATTCAATGATTAACCCTGGGGATATGACAGCTACAACTTGACTGTCAAATATTTACTGACAAAGCTATCCCCAAAGACGATCACATTATATGGCTTTTCTTGGGCTTTCATGGTAAATTTAATCACTATTTGTTTACTCATCCATTATTTTATATCAAATAATTATTATGACTTTTTTTTGGTTGTTTCCTGTTTACATATTTTAGGATTGGGCATTTGAAGTTATTTCTCTCTACAGAAAGTAGGTTAAGGATTACCCGGATGAGGTTTTCCATCCAAGGATCCTTAGGTGATTGGCTGCAAAGAGCGGCATAAGAATTAAGGAAGTTGATCTCTTTAACTCTCCAAATAATGCAGTACGTATTTTTTTTAAGTAAAATAATTAAACTCAAAGAAAGATATTAATACAGATGGGTAATTTGTTGCGACAGATGACCCATATTTTGCAATAGATTAACTATCTATACTCAGTTTTTCTAAACCTAACTCAATAGATTACCCATTTACTGCAAATTATGCAATATATGGGTAATCTGATGCAACATATTATTAATCTGTTGGGACATACAAATCAACTGCTGCGACAGATAGATTATCTATTGCATAAGTTGACTGTTTTAACATGTAACCCAACTAACTGCAAATTATTATTTTATGATTTAAATTATCTATCTATTTTATAGGTTGTGCATCCTTGGATCGTGCCTACTGAGCAGGAGTTGGGGATGACTTCTTTTATTACTCTAGACCTTGTTGATACAATAGTAGACCCTACGGTAGACTTAATAAAAAAGGAATTAGATGGAGAAACAACCATAAGAAGAACAGTTAGGCAAGGTCAGCCTAATGTTCAAGCTCTTCATGACCAACCTAATGCAATAGATTTGGGTGCTTCTTCTGGGGGCATTGTTGGTAGAGTTATTGATGTTGGTGGTAGCCATCCTAATGTTGATACTGCTTCTAGTTGTAATGATGAGCATGTTGATGCTCAATAAAAATAAATACAATTGAAATCACCCCTTACACAGGTCCCTCTCACCCTTACACTAGTCACTCCCACCCTTACAGTAGTCCCTCTCACCCCTCTTTACCCTTATATTCTTATTGTAAATGCAAAGTACATAAGGACAGATAGGATAAACTCCTTGAAAAACTAGAGGCTATCGTTGTAGCTGCCAAAGGAATCAAAATCTAAGAGGGGTATCATACCATCCAAGAAGGTGATACATCATCCAATAGGAATACATCATGCATATGTTTGATTCCCAAGACTTCAAGAGTATGACAAATATTCATAAGTGATACGTGGACAAGATAAGTTTACTTTTCCTAGCCTAGACTTCTAATCTAATCTATGAAGAAGAAGCTACGCAACAGATGTGTAACCTGTTTCAATAGCTGGGTATTTTGGTGCAACTAGTGGTGGTTCTATTACAACAAATTAAACATATTTTGCATAAGTTGTGTTAGCTGGGTAATCTGTAAACATATTTAGAGAACCCTGTGCAATAGATGGACCATCCATTGCATCTTTTTACTGTTTTTTTCTTCTTTATAATTACTAACCTATTTAAGAATTGTCTTCTTATATCACAGTATATTGATGAAATTTTGTGCCTCATGAAGGGAAGGCAATTGGCGCACCCGGATGCTTATTATGCTGCCTATAGGATAATAGACCTCAACTTCTGCAATAATTTCAAGAATAGGTACAATGAGCTCAGTATGCTAGCGTTAACTCCTGGTGGCCCAGGATTTTATTCGTTAGTTTCTAGGTTTCATTGGATGAATATATGATTAGCTATGTTAGAGGGAAGAGGTCATATCCACACGACAAAAGATGAACCAAGGCAAAGAGAATTCTTGCATTCATTAACGTGAAAGTCATACATTTTCTCATTGTTGAGATACTTCTCGAGGAGGAAAATATTAAGGTTTATAACTGTAACTTACTAGTCTTCGATGACTACAATTTATTTACCCACATGCAGCTATAATTAGAGCTGCCCCCCTTCGCTTGTTGAGGTAGAATAAACGGATGGATCATTTGCCAGCAAAAATATTGAATAGTAAAGCATGGGATTTTAAAGGTTGAAACAAGGACATGGACCTTCAAAAAAATAAAACGGGTGTTGCGTGCAGGCCATACATGCTTGCATACATCGAATGTTTGCTGACCAGCACAAAAATGAATGGTCTGTGTGAAGCCGTTGTGGAAGAGATGCAAGAGGTATGGGCTTATGGGGTACTAACTAGATGCTTGGAGCCTGTGTATAAAGAAGATGTACAAAGATAAACACCATAACAATTTTTTATTTCAAGCCGCTTCACTTTACATGTAGTGGCAAAAGTTTAATTTTTTATTATGCAATAAATTTTTTATTTGTTGTAACAGATAGTGTATCTGTTGTGGCAGATTGATTATCTGTTGTAATGGGTTGGTCATCTGTTGCATTATGCAGATGTTTCTCAGTCTATCTATCACAATAGATATATAATTTGTTGCAATATATACTCTATCTGTTGTAACTGATAGGTGATCTATTGGAACAAATCAAAATAGTAAGAGGACCTGTTTGATATCTAACAGATGACCTACATGTTGTAGCATATGTCTAAATCTGTTTGATAATTTCTAGCAAATATGTCGTCTGTTGTAACAGATGTATTATCTGTTGTGATATTTGAATCTAGTATTTCATTTCAATTAATAATTTCAAAACTAAGGATTATATTATATTCATAGACAACATAAAATAAATCAAAGTCTTTAGAAATTAAATGAAATAACTCAAAAAATAAATGAAACATAAAAAAATTATTATGGGTACAAATGATCTACTCTACAAGCAAATCAACAATTTAACCTTTGGCGCCAACAATTCCCAAGGAGAATTTATTACTTTGACAGACTCAAGCTATAAAGATCTACTCAATATGGACAAGTTGTTTTTCATCCGGTGCTATGAAATTTGGCTTTGATTGTCGTGAATCTTTAATGTCACTTGCATACGGTTTCTGCGTTTTTACTTCTCCATATTTCCATAAAAGAGCAACATATATTTGTGGAGTAATCCGACATCAAGTCCATCATTTGGTACTTGTAATCCATCACTCAAATACTCGGCGCAAGTGGCAACAAAAAGACCGCAATCCCTATATGTAAAAAAATGGATAATCCATATTTTGCAATTCATGCAAGCGTTGTAAAATTTATGAAATGAAACTAAATCATGATACTTACAGGCTACCAATGGGTTGTTGAGAAATTCCTTCAACATATTCTACATCAAATGGATTACCTATTTTATCATGGTATGCTTCAATTGTCGATCAATCAGTACAAACCTAGTGGTCCAAAAAGTCACTCATATTAAGGTAAGTAGGTAATATATTGGTCAGCTTTTGTATCTCAGATGATGGCTCAGAACGTCTCCTTCATGACATCGAGTCATAAACTTGGATGCGTCTCTCTTTTAGAACGACGGTAGCCAACACCCAATGGAATTCATCACCACAATTGATTGAAAAATATACTTCGTCGACCAAATACCAAGGTAAGTCAGATGGAATGTTAAAACCTTTGATGAAGTTGATTAAGTATTCCTCATTTTGGGAAACTTCCGCCTATTGTTGAAAAAACCTATCGTAGGCATTATTGATGTAAACTTTCTACAAACAATTGTCTACCGTGTATCTGTATTGTTCTTGTATTTGAAACTTGGCCTTCTTTCGAAGGTAGTAAAAAATGACATCGATGTACTGCACATATTATCAAATATTTTAGATTACGTGACAGTAAAATTAATACACATATGCAACTAAACAAAGTATTAATTAATAGTAATATGTATGGCATTTAAACTTCATCATTTTAGCAAGTTTGTGGCAGTGACATCAAATAAAACCAATACTTTATTTCAGAATGTGTAACAACAAAGTCGAACATATCAAAACCAAGACTCGATTCGTTCACTTTGTAGTGTTCGTCATTTTATTTTCTACATGATTTATATGTGTTAATGTCATGTTTTTACAACAAGAATTGTATAAATCAATATCTTTAAAAATGATTTATGTACCGGCCGGTATGATGCTTTAACAGCCCATCAACAATACATTCTGAATAGTCATTGATCAACTTTGTTAGTATATTTGGAGCCTCATTCGAGATGTTTAACCCTTCAAAGAGGTAATTCTTTTGTTCTCCCAAACTAACTGGATTCACTTTTTCTTCTTCCATGGAAGTAGTTGATGGATTATCAATTATAATATTATGCTATTCAGTAGTAACTTCTACTGTAACTTCCAACTGGAAAGATAGAATTTTCAATGCTAATCACAGATATACAACAAATTATCTATCTGTTGCATCAGATGGATTATCTATTGGGATAAATTCAAACAGGTAAAACAGAGTTATACGACAATTTCGAATAGATGACCCATCTTTTGCAATATATGACTTATTTGTTGGTACAAATTAAAATAGTACGAATACCTTTTCGATTTACTGAAATAGACGGACATATGTTGTAAAAAATAATGCATCTAAAACAAAAGGTTAGACGACAGTTGCAACAGATGTATATATTTGTTGGATAATTTTCAACAGATGTATCATATGTTGAAATAGATATATGTCTATTTGTTTGTTGGAACAGATTATATACATTCACCTTTTTCAGCTCATGATGCTCTCTTTCGGCCCATGTACATTGAAAAAAGGTGCAAGACAAAGACAGAGGAGTTGCAATTTTGCTTTTTTCGATGCTTGATGATGCCTTAGAAATTTCTTTCCTTCTCCTCTTAGACACCTTGATCTCTAGTGGAGTATATGGATATAAAATCCTTTTTGATGGAATGAAACCCCTCTTAGATGTTATCTCCTTTACATAAGCATTTAATGCATTAATAGCATTAATCACTCCATCATGTTTCGCTTTGCAGTCTTGATATTTGTATGTCGAACATTCGCTAGAAGTGGCAAAATCTGTATAACCAGCATGATCATAATCACAATGGTTTGTTGTTTTAAAAAATGTAAGAGGAGCATCATTAGCCCCAACAACAGTACCATTACCACTATCATCATCAACAATAACAAGTCCACTCTCCAAAATTATTTTTCTTGCGATGGTTGTTACTCAAAATAATTCCTTTATTCTATCAATGGCCATATGTTCCTATAAAGTTTGCACAGACCATAAAGTAAGAAAAAATGGCATCTTCAACTCTCGATTGGTCGAAATAAGCCACGAATGGATAATATAAAATAAATCAGACATATATTAGAATGATGATAAAATAATTTTAAAAAATTATTAATTAAAATAAAAACTTAATTAGAACTAGACTTACTGCTTTCGTCGGGGGTTGAAGAGATCAAGAAATTTTGTATTTTTATCAGCTTTGGCCGACAACCATCTCAGGATTCTTAGACAAAAACTTTTTCTTGGTAGTTCAGTTGTTGTCTCAAACAAGGAATGTCTTCAAATGCCCAAGCCTATAAAATAATGACAATAAATCAAAAGTATTATTGAATAAAACAAAATGAATTATGTCATCATAAAAGAAATATTTATGATGAAAGCCCATGGAAAGCCATATAAGTTGACTGTCTTTAGCATTAACAGAGTCAACAAATATTTGACAGCCATTTTGAAGCTTTCATAACCTCAAGAATAGCTGTTAAATGCCACAAGATCCTTGGAGATCTTTATCAAACCAAGTGGTATCTTGTTGTTAACGTCTCTCGCCCAAAGAATTTTATGTACAAACCAAACCAAGCATAATGATTTCTTTTGCTTCTTTGAAAGTCTATTAGCTTTCAAAACTTCTATCAAATTTAAGTTTTTGAAGGTTGTACCAACAATTGACACCTGGTCATCAGGATCACTCGACTTACTTTTTCCTTTTTTGGGTGTGCGGGTGATATTTTTGGGTTAGAATATGTATAACTTGAGAAGAAAAAGGAAGATAATATTTTAATCCAGTAACTATGGCAAACTCCCCCCAACTAAAACAAACAGGCATGCCACAGTAATTATCCACACCTCATCCATCTTATCTTTGTTTTCATACATAAACCTACACTTGAGAAGATCATATACTATTTTTATTTGGAAATGAGCATTGTTGTCCTCCGGCAAATCAAGATATTAACCAAAGCAGTTGTCCCAGAAATACGATTCCAAATTTTGTTCTCAAAGTAATTTTCTGAAGGCATCAAAAGATTTTCCCATGGCTGACTTAACCATAAAATCATCTATTAAATCTATGGCACCATCGCACTAAGTTCTCACAGGATAACTATCAATGATGAAGGTTTTGACCAACTCTTCAGTGGAAGGGCTATTATTATTTGGATCATTTCTTTTACAATATTCTACCTCCCTATGTTAATTTTCTTCTGATTCTAATTGAGATAACGCTTGTAAAGCAAGCACATAGAGTGGTGGATGTAGCCTAGCTGCTTTATTTGTTCCTTTACTTGAACTTGATTCAGTTTCTTTTCTTTTGGGAGTCATATAATCTAAAAATAATAGAAACATAAAATAGATTATAATTGATTAATGCATCGTTAAAAAGGATAATAGTATATCTAATATGTATAATAGTAAAATAACAGTTCCAACAGATCATACATCTGCTACTTCGGGTAGGTTATCTGTTGCAACATATAACTAACTTGTTGCAATGGATGAGTAATTTATTGTAATAATAAAATAGATCAATCATCTGTTGAAACAAATGACTGGTCTATTGCACCTGGTATGTTACCTATTATAACATATAACTAACCCATTGCAATGGATGAGTAATCCGTTGGAAACAATAAAAAAAGATCACTCATCTGTTGAAATATATTACTCCTCTGTTGTACCAGGTACGCTATCTGTTGTAAGATATAACCAACCTGGTGTAACAGGTGAGTAATTCATTAGAAATAGTTAAAATAGATCACTTATCTGTTACAAGATATAACCAACCTATTGCAATAGATGAGAAATCCATTGGAAATAATAAAAATAGATCACTCATCTATTGAAATAGATCACTCATCTGTTGCCAAATGAGTTATCTTTTGAAACTGTTATCAACTGTCAATATTGTTTAGGTTTTTTCCAAATAGAAAAGTCTTCTATCGTAATAGCTGAATGATCCGTTGGATTGTTCATCTGTTGTATCAAATTTTTATTATTATATCAGACTTTAATATATTACACCAGATTTTCATCTGTTGCATCAGATTTTCATTTGTTATATCAGATGGTTCATCTGTTGCATCAGATAATTCATCTATTGCAAAAAAATAGTACCAAGATTTTGTTCAATAAAACAATAGCACTATCACAGTATAATATCAAATGCACTATTTTTACCAAGAAAACCAACAAATCAATTCAGCAACACCAACACAGCATACACACTAAGAACATCAACGATGACCAAAAATCACGAACATTGTTGTTTTGAATATGTACAAACACAAACAACAAAAATTAAACTTCAAAAAACTCAACATACACCAACAAATTGAATCAATAGTTCGACAAAAAGAACTATAATAATAACAAAAAATTATATTTCACACTAAGAAATGCTAGAAATTACGATTTTCTTCAGTCTGCATTTCAAATTTAAGCAAGAAATATTGAAATTGTTAACCAACACTAGAAGATAAGTTGGCTCAAGTTCCTCTTTTTCTTTATAACTATAAAGACATAATTTTTTACCGGTGAAAGAAGAAATGGGACGACGAAGAACTCAAAGTTATTGTCGCTGGAGAACACTGTTGTCACATCGATTGATGGTTGAAAGTCAAAAAGAAAATCTCCCAACTATTTTAACCAGAGGTTGAGGTCGTCGGGGATTGAACGAAGAAATTTTGTAGAATTGTTCGTTGGGGGAGAGAGACGGTTGATGATTTGGAGAGGAGAGGGGTGTTAGTTGATTTGTATTTTTGTAAAGATTAGAAAGTTTTAAAAATATTAATCAAGTCCGCAATTAATTTAATCAAGTTTTCTAATTATGTTTGACCCTCTATGTTGGTCAATATCACCAATCCTTCATTCAAGACTTAAATGACACCTTTCCTTCAATTTTCTCGAGTTAATATATCAAAAGCTATATCTCAAAAATTAAAATTTGGGTGAGTATCTCATGGCCGATGCTCATTGTGCAATATTCAAAATTTAACAAATCAAATACTTATGAATAATAATTTTTTCAAGTTCATTATATTTAAATTCTTACTGCAAATATTATTGTACTTTTATGTACCATATTGTAGTAATGTAAAATTAAAGGCCATTTATCATTTATTACTAATAAACATTATACTGTGAACTTTATTTTTCTTTCGTTTTAATTGATATAAACAGGCAATGAGTTAAATCATGTTTATTTTATATTTGTAACTCCAATTTAGAATATTATAGATCTTTTGATGCAATAACTATTTTGATCTACTTTGTACAATATAAAGGATAAAGATGAATAAGATTGATATCTTATTGTGCTGATGAATATGAGAGGTTAAGCATTAGTTTAATGTTCTAATATATGAGAGAATTCAATTTCGACAGTGATTAATATTTATAATTTCATTTAAATTCAGTAAATTGAGAAAGTATAATAGGGTTGATAGAAAATAGAGTTAAAGAGTGAATATTCAAACGTATGAAGGAATAAACCATATATGTGGAAAAATAATATACAATAAGATTCATGAATATTTGTTGGTCTATTATCATAAGAGAATAAGTAAACATTGTGAGTCGTGAAAATAGGTTAGGAATTTAGATAATGCTATGTAACAACCTAAATATTTTGATGAAATATGTGAAATTAATGATTTTGTGTGATTTGACTATTTTATCCCTCCCTGTAGTTAGATTATGATATTTCTGGAGAGTGAGAGTGATTGTCATGATTTTCGATGCATTTTGGTACTATTTATGCAATTTGTGGTTTTTGATCGCTTCGAGAGCCTTATTTTAGATATATGGAGATATCTTTTGATCCGTGTGATGGAAGGTTGAATGAACTACACCAGCAACTCTAAAATCTCGATTTTATGCTAGGTAGACCTTTGGTTTAGGTTTCGTGTACCCAAGCCCATTTCGACCCATTGGTCGAAAAGTTGGATAATTGAAAATATGGGTGTGCACTCACATTTGGTTGAAATGACCTCGGATGGAAAATTCGACTTTGCCAGAAGATCCAAAATAATGATTTTGGGGAGGTAAGATGATTGGTATGATTTATGGCTTTTAAATTTCATTTCGACCCTCGATTTGGAAAATTGCAATTTCAAATTTCGGGGGTCAACTTTTTGAAAACGAATTTCTTTTTGAAAATACGACATCGCCAATGCGTCCAGGACATTGAATTTATTATTGTTTCATAGTTTGTTTGCATATATCGGACTCCAAATGAATCCCAGACACCCCATCGAAGTTCAGGGTGAACTTGAAGGGGAAAAACTGGTGCAAAAACCAGAAAAATCTGCAACATAAATACCCTTTTTGGCCTTTTTTTGCTCATTTTTTATCTTGCCTCTTGATAGTTAAACACTAAAATAGTGTGAGAGCTTAAAAGTGAAGTTTGTGCGATTTTTAAAAGGTAGATTAACACCTATTTCTTGATTCTATTACGGATTTAAGGTCAGATTTCATCATTTTCTACTTTAATTCTTTGATTAATTTCTCAAAACCTCCAAAATCTTAGAGCTTGATTTTAAATCCCAATTTCACTTATTTCACTTGAATAATTTTTTTTATCTTATAATTACTAAGTTTTCATCAATTTAACCTTCAAAAAAACTCTGATTCTTGATTTTAACCCGAATTTCAAAGATTTTACCCGGTAAAGCTTAAAGATGATTTTTCTTCAATTTGAACCTTATTTTTTATTCGATTTGACTTGGATTTTCAGCTGTAGATTCCTAAAAATATGGGGGACGTGTTTTTGAAGTAAATTTCCAATTTTCCCCTCTTTTTCAAAAATTCATACGGGGTCCGTTTTGACACCAACCAAAAAGCAATATGGGTGTCGTTGATTTGTTTGATGCGTTGATTTTATATTTGATGTTTTTAGTAGAGTTAGAGATTGTTAGTGAAAATTAAGGTCATGGATTCTAAGTTTAGTAGACCAATTTCAACTTTTGAGGTAGGTCATGACTTAACTCTTTCAGACTAGTGTAATGCCCTGAGTCAGTACCCCGGATGCTACACAGTGCTACGACCCCGAAGGATCACAAGCTAACCCATGACTGATATCTGCTGTGAGCACTGAATAATAATACTGAAATAAATACAAAATTAGGTTGAATTGCCATAAGGTTCAAAAATCTAAATACTGATAAATAATAACATCTGGTAAAAACATCTAAAAACTAAAATATTGTCTGAACTAGTCTAGTCTAAAAGCCTCTAATGGAACTGTCTGAATAAGGAGTTGATGGGACAAGCCCCCAACTAACTTCGACTATTGATCTACTAATAAACTGAAATACTGAAATAAAAGCATGCCCTTTATAGATGAGGACTCACTACTAAATCTGCAACTGCTGACTGAAAATATCTAAGCACAGTCAGGAACCTGAGCGTCTGAACCTATGATATGAGACATCATAGCACAAAGAAAGAGTATGTGTTCAGTACATGGAATGTACGGGCATGCTAGATGAGGTAAGTCTGAATGCAAGGGTTCATATGCATGATCAGTAACTGACTGGATGATATAGAGTAACTGAATATAAGAGTACGTGAGTAACTGATACTACTAAAATCATTGAGTATGCAATACTATGGACATACATAAATATATATTGTATCTGAGTTTTTCTGAAGCTAAGTAATGAGTTCTAATAACTGAGTAACGGATATCTGAAGTTACTGATAACTGATTTACTAATCTTGATTCAATGTGTCTGACAGTCCTGATTCTATAAAACTAAACAAAATTCTAAACTGAGACTGAAACTAAAACTGTGAGAGGTAATCATCTAACTGATATGCCCCAAATAAGATAAGATAACTGAGTTGGGGTCCAATCTATAACCCCGATTGGAAGGGTGTCAGTATCGTGCCACGAGTAAAGACAATGGCAGTGAGTTAACCCTAACTGGTAGGAAGACATTTTGTCAACCCTCACTGACAGAAAAAACTCATGAGAGATGTGTCAACCCTTATCTGGAAGGAAGTCATCCCGACCTATGCTGGCTACGTAGTTATGTAACTCAGGGATTACTATTAAAGGTCAAACCCTATACTAACTGGAATGCCCCCATCCCTGGGTTCGCTCGATGCTGAATCCTACTCCCAACTAAAAGATACTGAACTGATTATACTGAACTAGACTGGACTGATACTAAGTTTATTGAGTTTTCCTAAGTTTTGTAACTGGCTGAGTTCTACTGATCATGACATGATTGATACTACTCTATAACTGACACTGGCTCTAGGAAAACAACTAAATTGTCGGGTATTAAATACCCCCCAGGACTCGATAATATGAAAACTAAAGTATCATATTATCTTGCAAAGCATAACAATGTACACATGATATTTCATCTATAGAGACATTTTACCAAACACTTGTAGGGCATAAGCTCGTACATATACTAACATGTCATGATTTTATCACTTTATTCATATGGACATCCTATCAAATACTTGGGGAGCACAACTTCATGCACATAATCATGGATAACATATAAACATGGCAACTACAATACCCAAACTTACAACTTCATGGGTTTAGCATGTAATTCATATAATTTCCTATAAAATACTAATATAATTTTATGAATCTGACAATAATCATGGATTAAAATACAATTAACATCATAGATATATTAATCACTTTGCAAATTCAAAGATTTATCAAGATAATCACATATCATCACAAATGCTATTCAATTTCATGAACTTGCACTTAAATGATGGGTTGAAACCCAATTAATATCATGAACATGAATTCAATCTAATGCAAACATGGAAGTTCATAATTAAACAATCTTGAAGTTTAAAAATGGATTCGTGGACTCTATGGATGAAAGGAACCCATAGACGAAAACCTAACATACCTTAGAAGATTAATTCTTAGAGGTTCTTAGGGAAATTCTTGACGATTGACCTTGATTTCTTGAACTAGGGTTTTGTTTGCCTATTTGAGAGAAAATGTTTTAAATCTTAAGAAAAATGAGTGAATAATGATAAAATAGGCTATTTAGGGCTTCAATCCCGTGTTTAGGCTATTAGGGATTTTAGGAATTGACCAAACAACCCCTGAAATTAAATACTGAAACCTGAAAATCCTAATTTTTCATGCTGATGCGATGCGGTGGAATTGCGCCAGCTCACTGGAATTTGGACGATTGGGAACTGGAGGTTTGGCACGACATGGCACCATTGCGTTGGCTCACTTTATGGGAATTAACCCCATGGCACGACACACCAGGATCACGGAGCAACATTGGATTTTGACAATTGGGAAATTAGCTAATGGTGTGATGCGGTGGTATTATATTGGCTTATTGGAAAATGATAATTTCCATTTAGGCAGCCTCCGCGATATACTGAAGTACCAGGTGGTACACTGTATTATTAAACTGAATCTAACTCCTCACTCGGGTATCAAATTTGGATGAATTTTATATTGTTGGAAAGCTGACTAAATATCCTATGCATTGGTGAGCTCTAAACTGAAAAATACTGAGTAATTCAAAAAATTTATATAGGGTAAATCATGGACTGAGAGTTAATTTAAGCTAGGGAAATACAGGATATTAAAACTAGGTTGGGTAGTAAATGATGCTACAAAATGCATGTTAAGGGTGGGAACGAATCATGAAAAATATCTATCTTTGTGTTGTGCCCGTGTGGGGGCCTATGTGTGATATAATTATCAAAATTGAGATATTAAAATGTTTAATGTGGTACCATGGGTGTATTATTATCATATTCATATTATGATCATATTCATACTTTATTGGCATATGAGACTTGTGAAAATTCATGAATAAAACAAAAATAATGAGTGGATATTGGCTTACGTGGTTATGGAAATATATCATTGTGATTGGTTGTAAAAATATATCATTGTGACAGGTTGTGAAAATATATCATTTTGATTAGTTGTGAGAATTACATCCTCATATCATACTCATTCATGAAACATTGGTACCACCGTGGCAACATATGAGAAATACTAGTAACAATTTTTATAAAACCCTCTCTGAGGAAAGTATTGGGAAGGAGATATTGTAATAGTTTATAAAACCTTCTCGAGGGATGTGACGGGGAGGAGATATGAGATATGTGGATTGTATATGGGTTGAATAACCCCCCCATGAGTTTTGCCTTGGGAGGCTTGTCTCTGTAGGTGTATACGGGGATTATGCAATGATCTAAGAGGCTGTGTGATGACCTCATGCATCATCATCATCATCATCATCATATATATTGCACTTACTTTATTGTGTTTATATTGTGTTGTATTGCCATATTGACTAGCCATTTATGTAATTGTCTTATCTTCTTTTACTTGTATTTGATGATGTTGCATATACATGTTCCCTCTTGTTCTACTTATATGTGATATAACACATACTTGTGTTCTATCTTGTTGTGATATTGCAATATATATGATATATTAGAATTGTTAGTACAAGCAGTGTGGGCTACCATTTTGGGACATTTTCTGATTGCAGGTGACATTCCCTTAGTGTATATTCTTATGTTTATTTACAACTTTGCTTGGTCATCCTATGATACCTACTGAGTAAAAGTGGACCATACACATGCCTATTGCACCCCTTCGGTGTAGATCCAAGCTCGAGTGCACCTCAGCTTGCTTGACTCGGGCGATTGTTGGAGATTCCAAGGTAGCAGTTAAACATTCATGCATCCAGAGTTTACCCCTATATTTCTACAGTAGTTATGTCTTTATTAGTATTCAGAGATAGATATTATTCCTTTATGGTATTTTTGTTATGTATTTGACTCCTAGATTGGATTAGTAGTTCTTACACTATTAACACCTTGTTTTGGGCATAATTGGTATTTTAGATAGGTTTTTTCCGCATTGTTATGATTTCTTGTATGGTTGAGCTTCGTCCTAGAAGCCTTACTTTGGGGTATTTCTATCTTCTTCTTTTTTGTATTAGTTTGAGTGATAGGTTTACTTTTCAAGGTACGCTGTGACAAGTTCCATCATGACCCTCATAATCAACTTACTGAGTATTGTGTCATTAGTCTCAACGATGTAAAAGCAATATTTCTAATAGAGTCTTATGAATTAGTACATAGACGTCCGTATCTATCTTCGAGTGGCAATAGGATGTATTTAGGAAATTTCCCTTATTTTTCTTCTTTACCGTGTGAAGTTCTTTCATATCTTTTGTTTTGAGTTATATTATACTCTTTCTGTATAAATGGTGTTGACTAGGTCTCATGAAAGTAGTGATGCATATCCTTCAACTAAAGGGTAAGCCTCAAGTCATGGACGGACTCAAGGGAGGGGATGGTCCAATGGTGCAGCCTCATCTAGGAGATGTGCTAGGGGACTCTCCCTTGAGCCTCGTGTTGAGCAA
The DNA here is from genome assembly GCF_002878395.1 of Capsicum annuum. NCBI lineage: Eukaryota > Viridiplantae > Streptophyta > Magnoliopsida > Solanales > Solanaceae > Capsicum > Capsicum annuum. The sequence continues at coordinate 107,031,567 of NC_061111.1, read as the reverse complement.
GTTGGAATTGTGGGACCTATTCCAATTATTCAAAGTTTGTTTTCCCTAATGTTGGAGGGATTGTTGGTGCATTTACTGACCCGTTTAGATGGTTCTCCTTTGCTTTTACCAGGTCTTCTTTAGTTTAGAGTGTGGATCATCCAGTTGCACCTGTTTTTGGTTTGGGTACTCCTCAAACCCCGAGTCTTATTCCATCTTTAGTGTCGACATCTGACTATGGGTTTCTGAGATCAGGAATCCAACTGTCATCTATGTTACCTCCTTAGATAGGATTACAGTCTGCCAGATTTACTATGCCTCCTTTTATGGCTAATGTAGTGATGCCTTTTGAGGATCAGAAGAGGTTTAAGAGGTTTACTCAGTTAGGTCCTCCCAAATTTGGTGGTGCACTGGGTGAGGATGCCTATGAGTTTCTGATTGATTGTCGAGAGAAGTTGCACAATTTAGGTTTGCTCGAGTCCTATGGAGTTTCTTATACATCTTATTAGTTGAGAGATGCAGCGAGAGATTGGTGGAGGTTATTTGTTAGTTGTAGACCCCGTGATTCTCTAGATATGACTTATGATTAGTTTGTTGAGGCTTTCTTAGAGATATTTGTGCCTTTTAATTTGAGAGATCATATGCAGGACGAGTTTGATGATTTAGAGCAGAGCTCCATGACAGTTGCTGAGTATAAGGCACACTTTCATGCCTTATCCAGATATTTCTATGATAGCATTTCTACCGAGTTTGAGAAGAGTCAAAAGTTTATGAAGGATTTGGATGTCTCCATTCAGTTGGCAACGTCTCAGATGGTTCTGTTTGGGGTTTGTTTTCTGAGTATTGTGGATCATGCTAGGTTATTCTAAGTACATCTCATGGAGGCACCAAGAAGCGACGTTTTGGTGAGTTTAGGAGTTAGACCTCTTGAGGCAGAGATTTTAGAGGTTCTCATAAATACCATGGTAGGACAGTGCAGGTGACTTTACAGATTTCAGGTGGTGGACCTTCTAGTTCAGAGTTCAGGTTGGTCGTTCAGGCCTAGTTTTACCTTCTTCTATCAAGACCAGTCATAGAGGTGGCTATGTGATGAGATTGTCCATGTGGAAAGGGACTATTCCCATTGGGTGATTTGAGCTACTCCTAGTTCATCTGAGAGGAGTAGGGCTGCTACTAGAGGTGTGAGAGACAGAGGTAGTGAACCTTGTGGGAATGATCGTGGGGCCACTCATAAAGTTGGTAGTCGTGGGGCTACCCAAGCAGCTATTGTTCATGGTTAGTGGTATACTATACTAGCCAGACTCGAAGTAGAGGCTTCTTATGTTGTGATTACAAGTATTGTCCTCATTTGTTTTAGATCTGCATCTATGTTATTTGATCTCGGATCGACTTTCTCCTATGTGTATGTGTATTTTGCTTTGGGTTTTGATTCTGTTAGTGAGTGTCTTGCCGTGCCTATTTGTGTATCTACCCCGGTAGGTGATTTTTTAGCAGTAGATCGGCTGCACTGATCATGTGTTGTGACTTTTTTAGGCATGAGAATTTGGTAGACTTGCTTGTGTTAGACATCATTGATTTTGATGTTATTTTGGGTATGGATTGGTTAGCTCCTTATGCTGTCTTAGATTATTTTGCTAAGACTGTGACTATAGCTTCACTTGGTGTGCCAAGGATAGCTTGGAAGGGTTTACTTTATTCGGGTCCTAAGAGGATTATATCTTTTATTCAGCCTCGTAAATTGTTTAAGAGGGGATATTTATCTTACTTAGTTTATATTTGTGACACCAGTGTTGTATTACCTCTTTCCTTAGATTCTTTCTGTGATGTTCATGAGTTTATGGATGTGTTTTTTATAAACTTGCCTGGTATGCCCCCGGATCGAGATATTGATTTCGTTATTGATATTGAGTAAGGCACCAAGCCCATGGCTATTCCTCTTTATAGGATGGCTCCAACAGAGTTAAAGGAACTGAAGGATCAGTTGCAAGAGTTGTTGGATAAGGAATTTATCTGACCTAGTATTTCACCTTGGGGTACACCTGTTTTGTTTGTAGAAAAAGGATGAGTCTATGCGGATGTGTATTGATTATTGATAGTTAAATAAGGTGACGGTTAAGAATAAGTATCCTTTTTCTTGCATTAATGATTTATTTGATCAACTTCAGGGTGTTGCAGTGTTTTTTAAGATTAATTTGAGGTTTGGTTGTCACTTGTTGAGGATTAGAGCTATGAATATTCTGAAGATAACTTTTCAAACTCGATATGGTAATTATGAGTTCTTGGTCATGTCCTTTAAGTTGACGAATGCCCCTGCCGCATTCATGGAGTTGATGAACTAGGTGTTTTGACATATCTTAACTACTTTGTTATTGTATTTATAGATGATATCTTGGTTTATTCTTATAACGCCCCAAGAGTACATCCTGGGCGTCACACGGTGCTTACAGTCTCGAGGGACCACAAGCTAATCCATAAGCACCACCTGCTGTAAGAACTGAATAACATATTCATAAATGCAAAAGAAAAACTAATATACCATAAGGTTTTAATAATTGAAATCAACATTGTGTTATAAATCTAAAAAACAACTGTTAGAATCTAATAAGATAAAGAAAATCTGAATAACTAACTATAATGTCTAAAAGTTTCTAAACAAACTGACTATAAGTTGATGGTACAGGCCCCAATTAACTCAACTAACTAATGAACTAAATATATAAAGCAAAATAATCTCTCCTCAGAATATGAGGGCTCACCACTGCTACTGCTGAGTGTCTAAGAAGTCTAAGAGTGGCTCGAGAACTAAGCATCAGAACCTATGTGTGCGATCAGTACTTTGAATGTACTGTATGCTAAATGAGGTAGGTTGACATGCATCGTTTCATGAATAGGAATAGTAACTGTCTGAATATACATGTAAAATATGGAATACTGAATAGAAAGCATGAAATATTTAGATACTGAAAATATGTGAAATCTGTAAATACTATGTATGCATGAAAGTCTGTAAATACTGAAGGTATGTGAATTTGTAGATACTGGGTATTCATGACCAAGTATATAACATATACTAAATAAAAATCTGTAAACTAAAATACTGAAATAGTTGATATCTGTATGCCTTGGTCAAACAATACTGAGATTGAACTACTGGTTTGATTATTGGACTGAGACTATGGTAGGTATCATCTAATCGACATGCCCCAATCTGAGCTAATCGGGGTCCAACCTGTAACTCCAGTTGGAAGGGTGTTAATACTGTGCCACGGGTACTAACACTGGCTATGTGGATCCACTATACTGAAGTACTGTCCCAAAGGACCAAGGGTGTCAATCCTAATCTGACGGGTGACCCCAGTGACAAATGCAAGCCTAAACTAATGGGTGACTTCTCATATCCTACACTGGCTACATAGTTTTGGAGTTTAGGGACTGGTACTAGTGACTCTGCCTATCTGACGGGGAAGCCGTCATCCCTACACTTGCTCGGTGCTAAATCCTACTCCCAACTAAATTACACTGAGTTATTGACTATTTCTGAGTTTAACTAACTGATCTAGTAATGCTCACAATATGTTATAATGTTATTCCGAAGATACTAAGATGATACTAAGTAAACAGCTATGGTTTATGGGTATTCAATACCCCCTGGTCTCAAAAAATAATAGTAACATGAATACTTAAGCTTAGAGGACATAACATGCAAGCCTTTATAAAATCTTCATTCTTGTAGGCATTTTATCAAACACTTATAGTTCATGGTTTAATCAAATCATAGGAATGTTATGGAACTTGTAGTAATAGGTTGGATTCAACATTAATAGCACTAAATCATGATTTAATTCAATGAATGATAACATTAAAACATGGAGAATTGAATGACAACAATAATTTCAATTATACATGGTGTAAAATCATAGTTCATGGAGATTCATGGGTGAAAGCATAATTTAAAATCAAAATAACTTGAAAAGATCATAATGTTGCAAGTTAAAATGGATACTTGGACTCCATGGGTTAAAGGAACCCATGGATGAACATTTAACATACCTAGGTTAATGAATTGAGCGAATTGATGGTGAGTTCATGAGATTTCGCCTTAAATTTTGAAGGTTAGGGTTTCTTGTTCTTAAAGAGAATGGATTCCTTTAAGAGTAATTTGAGAATAATGGGCATATAATGCCCTATTTGGCTTTAATTTCGTGTTTAGGATGACTTTAGGGCTTAGAAAAATGACCAAACATCCCCTTGGAAATTTAAAACTTGAAGGTGGAAAAATTGAAAATCCCAATTTTTTTCCTTGGCGCAACGAGGCACAATCGCGTTGGGCCACTGAAAATTAACGAGTGCTATTTTGTCCTCTGATGCGATGTGGTGAAATCATGGTCTCCCACTGGTTGAGACCTGAAAGTTCACCACGAAGTAGACTTATCACATTGGATCACTGGTTTCAGACAATTGCCATTTGGCATGTCTCTGCAATGCGCTAGTGTACCAAATGGTACACTGTTTTACTAAAATGGCTCTAACTCTTTGTCCGGTATCATATTCAGGCAAACCTTAAATAGTTGGAAATTTAATTGAATTTTCCACAACTTGGTGAGCTCTAAACTGAGAAATAATGAGTATTTTGAAAATTTTATACATGAACGCTCATGTATTAAGACTTAAATTATGCTAGGGAAATACGGGGTATTACAATATCTCCCCCTATGGATCATTCGTCCTCGAATGAGACTGGTTAAGCTGAGGAAACTGATGGACTGAGCTTACACACTAAACATGCATATCTGATACATGGAATGCATGACTGAACTGATTCATAAATGCATGACTGACATAAACATGATGTGCAACTGAAAGTGAGCATAATAAAGAGACATCTTAAGAAGATTAATACCTTAAATCAAATCTGAATTCGTGAAGAAAAAATGAGGGTACTTGGTCCGCATATCTGCTTTTGCTTCCCAAGTGGCTCCCTCAATGGATTGATTCCGCCAAAGAACTTTGACTAGTGGAACTTCTTTGTTCCTTAGTCTGCAAACTTTATGATCAAGAATTTTGATTGGAACTTCCTCATAGGAAAGACTATTCTAAATATCCACACTTTCAAAGGGAACAACTACAGCTGGATCACCAACACACTTTTTCAACAATGAGACATAGAACACTAGGTGTACTAAATCTATATCCGAAGGCAACTCAAGCTCATAAGCTACCTTTCTAAAACGACTGAGAATCTTATAAGGACTGATATATCAGGGACTGAGTTTCCCTTTCTTGCTGAACCTCTTCACTCCCTTCATGGAAGAGATTTTTAAGTACACAAAATCACCGACCTCAAACTTGAGGTTCTTCCTCCTCAAATCTACATATGATTTTTATCATCTCTGGGCTGACCTAAGCCTTTCTCTGGTCAGTTGAACATTTTCTAAATTATCAAACACCAAATTAGGCCCTACTATCGCGGCCTCACCCAATTCAAACAACCCAATCAATGATTTACATCTCCTCTCATAAAGAGCCTCAAATAGAGCCATCTAGATACTAGAACGATAGTTATTATTATATGTGAATTGAATCAAAGGTAAGTGGTCGTCCCAACTACCCTTAAAATTAACTATGCATGATCTCAACATAGCCTCAAGAATCTGAATGGTCCTTTCTACTTGACCATTTGTCTGAGGATGAAAGGTTGTACTGAGGTGGACTTGGGTACCAATACCCATTTGGAATGCTTTCCAGAAGTGAGAGGTAAACTTTGTACCTCTATCTGAGATGATAGATAAGAGAACACTGTTCAACCTAACCAACTCTTTGAGGTAGAGTTTCGCATAGTCCTCAGCTGAATAAGAGGTATGGACTGGTAAGAAATTAACTAATTTGATCATCCTATCTACGATAACCCAAATAGAATCATGTTGATGACGAGTACGAGGTAGACCCATCACAAAGTCCATGTTCACTTCTTTCTATTTTCACGTGGGAATGCTGAACACCTGCATGGACCCACTAGGCTTCTAGTGCTCAATCTTAACCTGCTAACATGTAGAGCACTTAGCTACAAACTCTGCAATATCCCTCTTCATCCCACTCCACCAATAAATCTCTCATAAATCATGGTACATTTTAGTGGCTCCTGGATGAATAAAGTAGCGTGCGCCATGTGCTTCCGCAAGAATTCGCTATCTCAACTCATCAATATATAGCACACATAATCTACCCTAACAATGCAACACACCATCTCCTTATTGGGAGAAAACCTCTACCTCCTATTTTTGACTGACTCTTTCAACTTCACTAGACTGGGATCTCCATCTTATTCTTCATTCACTTTGGAAACTAGGGATGATTCAGCACTACTATGCACCCACATATTACCCTCTGCTGAATCAACCAAGTGTATACCTAGTCGAGAAAGCTGATGAACTTCCAAAACTAACTTCTTCTTATCATCCTCAACATGAGCAACACTACCCATAGATAGTCTACTGAGAGCATCAGCCACTACATTGGCCTTGACCGGATGATACAGAACACTCATGTCATAATCTTTCAATAACTTTAACCATCTTTTCTGACGTAAATTCAAATATTTTTGAGAGAACACATACTGCAATCTTTTGTGATCTATGAACATATCAATATGCACCCCAAATAAGTAATGCCTCCAAATCTTCAAGGCAAACACTACAGCCGCTAGCTCAAGATTATGGGTAGGGTAGTTCTTCTAATGAGTCTTAAGATGTCTAGAGGCATAGGCTATGACCTTAACTCTCTACATGAAGACGCAACCCAAACCTACTCTGGATGCATCAGAGTACACAACAAACCCATCTGAACTATCTTGCAAAGTAAAAACTAGGGCTGAGGTAAGTCGAGTCTTCAACTCCTGAAAACTCTTCTCATGGAAATCTAACCAATGGCACTTGACTTTCTTCTAAGTCAATCTGGACATGGGGGATGCAATATATGAAAACCCTTCAACAAACCGACGGTAATAGCCAGCTAAACCCAAGAAAATCCTGATGTCTGAAGGAGAGATAGGTCAAGGCTAGTTTCTCACTACTTTGGTCTTTTGAGGATCAACTCTAATGCCATCACTAGAAATAATAGGGCCAAGTAAAGCTACTAATCTTAGCCATAATTCACACTTACTAAATTTAGTGAATAATTAATGGGTTCTAAGAGTCTGAAGTATGATTTTGAGAAGATCTGCATGATCATTCTCGCTACGAGAATAGACAAGAATCTCATTGATGAAGACTATAATGAATATGTCCAAATACTGCTTGAACACTTGGTTCATCAAGTCCATGAAAGTTACTGGGGCATTTATAAGATAAAGGACATGACTAGAAATTCAAAGTGACCATACCGAATTCAGAAAGCTATTTTTGGAATGTCACATTCCTTGACTCTGAGCTGATGATAGACTGATCCAAGGTCTATCTTAGAAAAGTAACTAGTACCCTGAAGTTGGTCAAACAATTCATAAATTCTAGGAAGTGGATATTTATTCTTGATGGTAGCTTTGTTCAACTTAAGGTAATCAATACATATTCTGAGAGAATAATTTTTCTTATGCATGAATAGAACTGGTGTGCCTCACGGAGAGATGTTGGGTCTGATGAATCCCTTATATAGGAGATACTTCAACTTTCCTTTAGTTCTTTGAGTTTAGATGGATCTATTCTGTATGACAGAATAGATATAGGCTGAGTGTCTAGAAAAAGGTCTATTCTAAAGTTGATTTCCCTTTCGGGAGGAACTCCGGGAAGATCTTCAGGGAACACATCTGGAAATTCGCTGACTACTAAAATTGACTCAGGGTTGGAGTCTCTGAATTTAAGTCTTTGACTCGAACAAGATAGTAAATACACCCCTTGGATATCATCTTTCTCGCTAAGGTACGAAATAAGCTGACCCCTAAGAGTTGTAGTAATACCCCTTCATTCAAGGAGTAGTTTATTTAGGAACTAAAAATGAACTATTCTATTTCTATAATCAACTGAGGTATAGAAGGAGTGGATCCCATCCATACTGAGTATGAAGTCAAAATCCATCATCTCTAACTCCACAAGATCAACTGAAGTAACTTTCTGAGATATTATGACCGGACAGTTCCTGTATAATTTCCTGGCTATAATGGAAACACCTACTGGGGTAGACACTGAAAAGGGCTCTGCTAGAGTTTTGGGACTGACTCTGAAATTGACATCTATATATGGAGTTACAAAAGAAAATGAAACTCCAGGATCTAGTAAAGCATAAACATATAATTAAAAGACCTTCAACGTACCATTAACTATGTTAGGAGAATTTTCCTGATCTTAGTAGGACTAAAAAGCATATAATTTGTTTGGATGCTGACCACTGGTAGCACTGGAAGCGGCACCCTACTAAGTCAGGCGATCAGATGGAACTGACGACTGATTGGACTAGCCCTGTTGGAGCAACTCCCTACCTTTTTGAGCAACTACCTGACACTCCTAAATATGATGGCCTATATTACCACATCCAAAGCACACATCACTGCCCGCTCTACACTCACCCTGATGGTGTCTGCCATATTTTCGACATAGAGGATTTATGCGAGCATGTTAACACTACCTTGGGACATAGATCCTGCTGTCCTATACCGATTATCATTTCTGAATTTGGGTACTAGGGCACTGGATGAAGAGGGGGCTGGGGATGAAGACCTCTGATGGAATTAGGGATAGTTACCACCTTCTGACCTTGGCTGACTAAAATTAAAACTACTCATCCTAGCCCTCTTATTTTCTCTCTCTCTCTCCTTAATATTTTGCTCCTCAATCTATTGAGCATAGACCATCAGTCTAGACAAGTCCATCTCTCTAATCAACATTATGGTGCTACACTTCTTGACCATACTATCAGATACATCAAACACAAACTTACTCATTTGGACCTGTTGTTAGCTATTACATAGGAGCATATCTAGATAACTGAGTAAACTTAAGGTAATACTCCTTCATGCTCATGCTGCCCTACCTCAAGTTAATAAATTCTAACACCTTATTCTCCCTCAACTCGAATGGGAAGAATCTGTCTAAGAAAGGTGTGGCAAACGCTTTCCATTCTACAGGACCTGCATCAACACCCTTATCTACCTTCCACTGCTTAAACCATGTGTGGGCTATATCCTGTAACTGATATGCAGCCAACTTCGCACTCCCACTAGATGTTACCCCCATAATATTTATTACCTTCTGCACCATATCTAAGAATTCTTTTGAATTCTCTTTAGACTTAGATCCCGTGAAGAAAAGAGAATGCATTTGGGTAAAGTCTTGAATACTGGCTGCGGTAGTATCGGCCACTGGGTTAGTCTGAAGAGTAACTGGCCGTTCATTTTGTATTGCTACAGTGTTGGTGAGAGTGGTAAACTCAACCCTGAATTTTACGTGAGAGACATGCTTGTCCAGAGAATCTGCCTGGATGGGCAAAGGTGCTGGCTGGTTTCCTGCTCCTTATCTGTTATTCTTTTTGGAAGTCATATTCTATAAATAGAAATAAGAAATGGATTAGATTGAGAGTTTAACTTGAGCTCATGCTCACTCGCACTACATGAATACTGAAAGAAGATAAAATTTTCCTAACGCCTTATAGCCTCTTTCCCATAAGTGTGGTGCGCTACACACCCATGCACAAGTCTTTACTTGGCGTGGCTTTCAGACTTCCTAGGACTCTTTAAAACCTTAGGCTCTAATACCAAGTTTGTAATACCCGAGTAGACACACTGGGTGTGACCCAGTGCTTACAGTCCCTCGAGACTATAAGCTAACCCATAAGGTGGTACTGCTGTAAGCACTGAATAGCATAATCATAAATTTAGAAGAAAAATTGATATGCCATAAGGTTTTAATAGCTGAAATCAACACTATGTCATAAATCTGGAAAATAATTGTTTGAATCTGATAGGATAAAAAAAATCTGAATAACTAACTATAATATCTGAAAGCCTCTAAACTGACTGACTGTGAGTTAATGGGATAGGCCTCAACTAACTCTACTAACTATTGAACTAAAGACATAAAGTAAAATAATCTATCCTCAAAATATGAAGACTCACCACTACTACTGCTGAGAGTCTGAAGTCTAAGTGGGGTTTGAGAACTGACCATCAAAACCTATGATATCATACATTATAGTACAAAAGAGAGGTATGCGATCAGTAATTTGAATGTACTGTATGCTAAATGAGGTAGGCTGACATGCATGGTTTCATGAACAAGAATAGTAACTGTCTAAATATACATGTAAAATATGGAATACTGAATAGAGAGCATAAAATCTGTAGATACTAAAAATATGTGAAATCTGTAAATACCATGTATGCATGAAAGTCTATAAATATTGAAAGTATGTGAAATATGTAGATACCGGGGATGCATGATCAAGCATATAACATGAACTGAATAAAAATCTATAAACTGAAATACTAAAATAGCTGATATCTGTATGCCTTGGTCAAACAACAATGAGACTAAACTACTGGTCTGATTATTGGACTGAGACTATGGAAGGTATCATCTAACCGACATACCCTAATTTGAGCTAATCGAGGTCTAATATGTAACCCTAGTTGGAAAAGTGTTAATATTATGCCATGGGTACTAACGCTGGCTCTGTGGATCCACTATACTGAAGTACTATCCCAAAGGACCAAGGGTGTCAAACCTGATCTAACGGCTGACCCCAGTGAGAAAGTCAAGCCTAAACTAATGGGTGACTTATCATATCCTATGCTAGCTACATAGTTATAGAGTTTAGGGACTACTACTAGCAACTCTGCCTATCTTACAGGAAAGTCGCCATCCCTACACTCACTCGGTGCTAAATCTTACCCCTAACTGAATGACACTGAGTTGTTGACTATTTTTGAGTTTAACTGACTGATCTAGTAATGCTCATAATATGTTCTAAAGTTATTTTGGATATACTGAGATGACACTAAGTAAACAACTATGGTTTTTGAGTATTCAATACCTTAGGACTCAAAACAATAATAGTAACATGAATACTTAATGTTAGAGGACATAACATGCAAGCTTTTATCAAATATTCATTCTTGTAGGCATTTTATCAAACACTTGTAGTTCATGGTTTAATCAAATCATTGGAATATTATGGAACTTGTAGTAATAGAATGGATTCAATATGAATAGCACTAAATCATGATCTAATTCAATGAATGATAATATTAAATCATGGAGAATTGAATGACAACAATAATTTCATTTATACATGGTGCAAAATCATAGTTCATAAAGATTCATGGGTGAAAGCATAATTTAAAATCAAAATAACTTGAAAAGATCATAATTTTACAAGTTAAAATGGATACTTAGACTCCATGGGTGCAAGAAACCCAAGGATGAATATTTAACATACCTGGGTTAATGAATTTGAGAGGATTGATGAGGAGTTCTTGAGATTTGGCCTTGAATTTTAAAGATTAGGGTTTCTTGTTCTTGAAGAGAATAGATTTCTTTAAGAGTAATTTGAGAATAATGGGCATATAATACCCTATTAGGCTCTAATTTTGTGTTTAGTATGACTTTAGAACTTAGGAAAATGACCAAATAGCCCCTTGGAAATTTAAAACTCAGAGCTGGAAAAATTGAAAATCTCGATTTTTTTGGCCTTGGTGCGTGCGGCACAATCGTGTCAGGCCACTGGAAATTGACAAGTGTCATTTTAGCCTTTGGTGCGATGCAGTGAAATCACGATCTCCCACTGGTTGAGACCTGGAAGTTCACCGCGATGCGGCCTTATCACGTTGGCTCACTGGTTTTAGAAAATTGCCATTTAGCATGTCTCTGTGACGCACTGGTGTACCAAATGGTACACTGTTTTACTAAAACGGCAACTCTTCGCTCGGGTATTGAATTTAGGTGAACCTTATATTGTTAGAAACTTAATTCAATTTTCCACAACTTTTTGGGATCTAAACTGAGAAATAATGAGTATTTCAAAAAATATATATATATGAATGCTCATGTATTGAGACTTAAATTATGCTAGGGAAAATATGGGGTATTATAATTCCAAGAGTGAGGTTGAACATGAAGAGTATTTGTAAATAGTGCTTTAGATATTGAGGGATGAGAAGTTGTATGCTAAGTTCTCTAAGTACTAGTTTTGATTGGAGTCTATTTCTTTCTTGGGTCATGTGGTGACTAATGAAGGTATTATGGTTGATCCATCTAAGGTTGCAGTGATTTGTGATTGGGCTAGAACTACTTCTCCTATCAAGATTCAGGGTTTTATTGGCTTGACAGGTTATTATCGGCATTTTGTTGAGGAGTTTTCATCTATTACAGCTCCATTAACCAAGTTGACCCAGAAGAAGATTTCTTTTCAGTGGTCTAATGCTTGTGAGGCAAGCTTTCAAAATATCAAGGATATGTTAACTTCAGCTCCTATCTTAACTTTGTCCAAAGAGGGCGTGGGTTTTACCATCTTTTGTGATACTTCAGGTATTAGGTTAGGTGTTGTGTTTATGCAGGAGGTAAAGGTGATTGAGTATGCATCTCGTCAATTAAAGCCTCCTTAGAGGAATTATCCTATGTATGACTTAGAGTTGTGCACAGTTGTGTTTACCTTGAATTTATGGAGGCACTACTTGTATGGAGTTTGTTGTGAGATCCTCTCAGATCATCGTCGCCTTTGATACTTCTTTACCCAGTGAGATCTTAATATGAGGTAGCGTCATTGGCTTGAGTTGCTTATGGATTATGACATAACTATTCTCTACTATCGGGGCAAGGCTAATGTGGTTGCGGATGCCTTGAGCCTAAAGTCGACTAGCATAGGTAACTTGGTGCATCTTTTGAACTAGGATACGACTTTGGCCTTAGAGGTTCAGTCTTTAGCTAACCAGATAGTTAGACTTAATTTTTCGATACTTGGGCGTGTTTTGGCATTTGTGGATGCTAGATTTTCTTTGATGGAGCAAATTTGAGCTCATCAATTTGATGATACTGGATTGAGGTTGATTTGAGATAAGGTGTTGAGTGAAGAGGCTAAGGAAGCCTTACTTAATTCATATGGAGTTTTGAGGATTAAAGGCCGAATTTGTGTTCCATGAGTGGGTGATTGGATTAGGTTGATCTTGGAGGAGGCACATTGTTCTAGATACTATATCCATATAGGTGTGACTAAGATGTATCATTATTTAAGGCAACACTACTGGTGGGGTGGTATGAGGTGATATATAGTAAATTTTTAGCTCGTTGCTTATGTTGTCAACAGATGAAGGCCAAGCATATACGACCCAATGGAATGCTTCAGAGGTTAGCCATTTTAGAGTGGAAGTGGGAACAGATCACAATAGACTTTATGACTAGTTTACCTCGTACATCTCATGGTTTTGACAGTGTTTGGGTTATCGTGGATTGATTAACCAAGTCAGTTCATTTTGTTTTGTTCGTCTCATTTAATTCTGAGAGGTTGGTCCATATCTACATTTATGAGATTGTCTGCATGATGTGTCCGTGTCCATTATTTCAAATTGAGGTTCTGTGTTCACATATCATTTTTGGAAGACTTTTCAGGATGAGTTGGGTACTCGGGTTGATCTTAGCACAAAGTTTCACCTCAGATTGATGGCTAGTCAGAGCGGACTATCCAGGTTTTGGAGGATATTCTTCACGCATCCGTAATGGATTTTCGTGGCTAGTGGGAGCAGCATTTGGATTTAGTAGAGTTTGCATATAATAATAACTATCGTTCTAGTATTGATATGGCTCCTTTTGAGGCATTGTCGCTCCCTAGTGGGTTGGTTTGATATTTTAGAGGTGAGACCTCGAGGTACAAACTTGCTTCATGAGTCTTTGGATATAGTCAGGGTCATTTAGGATAGACTTAGAGCGGGTCAGAGTAGGCAGAAGTACTATGCTGATCATAAACTTCGTACCTTAAGATTTGGTGTTGGTGATCGTGTTTTTCTTCGAGTTTCACCCATGAAGGGTGTGATGAGGTTTGGGAAGAGGGGAAATCTTGGCACCAGGTATATTGGTACATTTAAGATTTTTTGAACTATTGGTGATGTGGCTTATGAGTTGGCTTTGCTCCCTGATCTATTAGCTTTTCATCTAATTTTTCATGTTTCTACGCTTCGTCACTATATTCCTAATGAGTCTCATGTCATTCTTTGGGAGTCGGTTTAGTTAGATGATCTGTTGTCCTTTGTTGAGGAGCCAGTTTCTATTTTGGCTAGGGATGTTAGGCGATTGCGCTCTAGAGTTATCCATGTGGTTAAGGTTCAGTGGCAGCATTGACCTGTATATGAGGCTACTTGGGAGGTTGAGTCTGATATGCATAGTTCTTATCCTCAGCTCTTCATTGATTTAGGTATTTCTTTGCCTTAGTTCGAGGACGAACTAGATTATTAATGGTGGATGATGTAACGACCCAAAATTTTTTTATGAAATATGTGAAATTTGTGATCTTGTGTGATTTAACAATTTTATCTCTCTTCGTAGTTGCACTATGGTATTTCTGGGGTATGGGATTGATTGGCATGATTTTCGATGCATTTTGGTACCATTTATACGATATGTGGTTTTTGATGGCTTCGAGAGCCTTATTTTAGACTTATAGGAATATCTTTAGATCTGTGCAACACATGGATGAATAAACTGCGTCAGCAGCTTTGGAATATCGATTTTAGGCTAGGTAGACCTTTGATTCGGGTCCCGGTGCACCCGAGCTCATTTTGTCCTATTGATCGAAAAGTTGGAAAATTGGAAGTATGGGTGTGGGACCCACATTTGGTAGAAACGACCTCAGATGAAAAATTCAACTTTACCAAAAGATCCAAAATATCAATTTTAGGGTGGTAAGATGTTTGGTGTAATTTTACGACTTTTAAATCTCATTTCGACCCTCGATTGGGAAAAATTGCGATTTTGGGTTTCGAGGATCAAATTTTTGAAAACGACATATTTTTTGAAATACGACTTTGCCAACATGTTGGGAACATCGAATTTAGTATTATTGCATAGTTCTTTTGCATATATCGGACTCCGATCAAATCTCGGGTACCCCATCAAAGATCGAGGTGAACTTGAAGGGAAAAATCTGGTGCAAAAATAAAAAAAAATCTCAATAGAAATAACCCTTTTTGGCCCCTTGTTTGCTCATTTTTCATTTTATCTCTTGAGAGTTAAACTCGAAAATAGTGTGAGAGCTTAAAAGTGAAGTTTTGGTGAGCTTGAAAAGCTAGATTAACACCTATTTCTTGATTTTATTCCGGATTTAAGGCGTGATTTCATCATTTTCTACTTTAATTCCTTGATGAATGTCTCAAAACCCCAAAAATCTTAGTGTTTGATTTTAAACCCCAATTTCACTTCTTTTCACTTGAATAATATTATTTATCTTATAATTACTAGTTTTTCATCAATTTCACCTTCAAAACAACTCTAATTCTTGATTTTAACCCAGATTTTAAAGATTTTATCCTGTAAAGCTTAAAAATGGTTTTTTGTCAATTTAAACCTCATTTTTTTACTCGATTTGACTTGGGTTTTCAGCTGTAGATTCTTAAAAATATGGAGAACATATTTTTGAAGTAAAGTGCTAATTTTGCCTTTTTTTTTGAAAACTCGTTTTGAGAGTCCGTTTTGACCCCGATAAAAAATAGTCAATATGGGTGTCGCTAATTTTTTTTGACACATAGATTTCATATTTGATGTTTTTAGTAGAGTTCGGGATTGTTCATGAAAAATAAGATCGTGGGTTTGAAGTTTAGCGGATTGATTTCGCCTTTTGAGGTAGATTATGGCTTAACTCTTTCAGACTGGGTTGGGTAGTAAATAATGGTACAAAATGCATGCTAAGGGTGGGAACTAATCGTGAAAAATGTCTATCTATGTGTTGTTCCTGTGTGGGATCCTATGTGTGATGTAATTATCGAAATTGAGATATTATGTGATATGTGTGACCGTGGGGGTCCTATGTGATATTGATAGCCTTGAATACATGTGAATAATTGTAATGTATTGTTAAAATGCTTAATGTGATACCATTGGTGCATTGTAATTTTATTCATACTTTATTGGTATATGAGACATGTGAAAATTCATGGATGAAACAAAAATAATGAGTGGATATTGGCTCACGTGGTTGTGAAAATATATCATTGTGATTGGTTGTGAAAATTATCTTATGATTGGTTGTGAAAATATATCATTTTGATTGGTTGTGAGAATTACATTCTCATATCATACTCATTCATGAAATATTGGTACCACCATGGCAATATCTGAGAAATACTGGCAACACCTTTTATAAAACCCTATCCGAGGAAAGTGTCAGGGAGTAGATATTGTAACACAATATAAAACCCTCCTCGAGGGATGTGCCAAGGAGGAGATATGAGATATGTGGATTGTTTATGGGTTGAAGAACACCCCATGGGTCCTGCGTTGGGAGGCTTGACTCCATAGGTGTATACGAGGATTGTGCTATGATCCTGGAGGTTATGCGACGACCTCATGTATCATCATCATCATATACATTGTACTTACTTTATTATATTTATATTGTGTTGTATTGCCATATTGGTTTGCCATTTATGTAATTGTCTTATCTTCTTGTACTTGTATTTGATGATCTTGTATATGCATGTTCCCTCTTGTTCTACTTATATGTAATATAATGCATACTTGTGTTCTATCTTGGTATGATGTTGTAATATATGTGATATATTAGAACTGTTAGTGCAAGCGGCGTGGGCTACCATTGTGGGATATTTTTTTACTGCAGGTGACGAGCCCTTAGTGTATATTTTGTATGCTTTATTAACTACTTTGGTTGATCAGCCTATGATACCTACTGACTACACGTGGATCGTACTCATGCTTACTGCGCCTTTTCGGTATAGGTCCAAGCTCGAGTGCGCCTCAGCTTGCTTGACTCGGGCGATTGCTGGAGCTTCCTAGGTAGCGGTTGGACATTCATGCGTCTAGAGTTATGTCTTTATTAGTATTCAAAGACAGATATTATTCCTTTGTGGTTATTTTTCTGATGTATTTGACTGCTAGATTGTATTAGTAGTTCTTACACTATTGACACCTGATTTTTGGCATGATTGACATTTTGGATAAGTTATTTCCGCATTGTTATGATTACTTGTATGGTTCGGCTTCGTTCTAAAAGTCTTACTTTGGGGTATTAATATCTTTTCCTATTTTGTATCAGTTTGAGTGATAGGATTACTTATCAAGATACGCTACGACAAGTGCCATCATGACCCTCATAATCGAAATTACTCTTGAAGACTAATACGAGAGCAAACTACGAAGATGGAAACACACAAGAACAAAAGAAAATACTAAAACAAAGGAGACAAAGATAGAAAATGAAAATGGATAGATTTATTGACACAAAATGATAAAGAGAGGACAATCAAAGGGTATATTAAACCCAAAGACCTCCTATCGAATTATCACAAACATCAATCTCTTAAGTAGACCTCAAGGGAATGGAATCTGAGCAACCCACGTTTCTTATAATCAATAAAGCTCCCAATAAGCTTCAATAATTACTCTAAAGTGTAAACACATTTACAATTATCTAATCTAAAAATGAAAGTCCTAGCTAGTTATAGGTCAAGGACATTATTATAATTGGGCCCCAAAGTGACCCTAAATGCTAATGGGTCCAAAAGTGACCTAAAAGCTAAAACTCAACATAAAGCATCCTTTATTCTTTGGTGGATCACAATATTCCTCTTCATCCTTAACATTTTGCCATGAGGCGCTTTGACTTGTATCAAAGACTATATATTTAAGTCAAAACTATACAAATTAATCATCTAGATATCGTGATATTCAAAACCATACAATCAAAAATCAATCACGAATCAACACTCAAACTTTAAAATCAATAACAATAATAACATATTAGTGTAACAACATAAGTGGGGTCTGAAAAAAGATAAGATATATGCAAGTCTTACCCTTAGCGTTGCGTGACAAAAAGATTATTTTCGATTACTCTTGGCTCGACAAAATATATTATAAAGCAAAAGGTCAATAATATACCTAATCAATATTGTCATTAATAAAGATACTACTGTAATTGATCGAGATCCAAGTGAATAACCAAAATCAAAAATAAAAAAATTATGATATCAAACTTGCTCTTAATTTTACAAAGACCTAGAAAAGTAAATTTAATACAAAACTTGCTCTCAATTTAACAAAACCAAGTGTTTTGGAGTTGAGGTTCTGGTTTGCACAAAAATAATATACTTAAACCCAAAAAAAGCCATAACTTTTAGAATACAAATAATGCCCTTAGGGATCGTTTGGTAGAGTGTATTGAATAAAACAATATATACATTAGTTAATGTGTATTACTAGTACCTTGTTAGGTATTAGTAGAGGGTGCGGATAACTAACTTGTGAAATAGATCTGTTATATCATTAGTAGGGGGTGCGGATAACTAACTTGTAAATATAAAAAGTAAAATAGATCTATTATATATAATGGATATATTTTACTTTATGATATTATTTCATCCATATTTTCTCTCCAATATTTTAAATATTTGTCGTCTATCATTTTATCTTGTAGTAATTGCAGAGTTACAGATTTCTGTATAATAATTTATCCTAATTGTACTGTAATGTATATCTAATTCTAGATTTTCAATGTTATTTATTATTTTGTGTTGTTCTTCTCGTAGCGAGTTTTTTAAATTATATAAACTATCACATGT
>NC_061111.1:107011530-107012725 GCF_002878395.1 Capsicum annuum | reverse complement strand
TCTTCTATCCATATTAATTTTTCTTTTAGATTCTCCATTATTTTTCTAATTTGGTTTCTATAATTAATTTCTTTATTTAGATTATCTTGATTTTCTCTAGTTTTTCTAATATATTCTAATATCTCTTAATCTGAATAATATCCGTCTGGGTAATTATTCAGGTATAACTGTGCTATCCAATTTATAGTTTCAATTTCATAGTCTAATACTTTTTCTAATATTATTTTCTTAATATCTATAATTTCTATATCTCTAAGTATATATATAAGATTAAGACTTTAAGATAATCTATCATTTAAAATTGACTAAATATTTTATTATAATATTTTGTAGTTGTTTGTTTTAGTCTTAGTAGTTCTTGCATATTTTTATTAAGAAATTGTATATATTTTATATCTTTTGTTTCCATGTATTTGTCTAAATTTACTTTCATCTGTTTTTCTATTAACTGTATGTTTCTCATATCTTTTTCCAAAAATTCTAGATATATGTAATTTATCATGTTAAGTATTTGTAAGAGTAGTTAGGTAGGTATGGTATCTAATTTATTCTACTCATATAATATTTACCAAATGCTTTTTCTAATATGATTTTTCTTATATCTACTACTTTTATATCCTTAAATGCCTACAAAATAAGTATTTTAAATTTATCTACCATTACATCAGATAAATTATTATTCATTTTCATAAAATTGTTATTTTCAAAATATTCCCTTCAATCATGTACATAACAAAATATGGTCATCTTAGATTACTATATACTAGATTATTCTTAAATAACATGTTCTTCGGTCACTATTAGCATGGTAATCTGGATATTGTTCTCTTAAATAGTGCCTCTACTCTGGTTACTCCCCACCACGGCTTCTTGCCTCATTGGTTTCACCTTTAGGATGGCATAGTTCTTAGGGATTTTTCTCCGTTGCCACTTTACTAATAAACTTCTTAACATATTATTCTTCGAATAATTCTACTATAAAGTAACTAACATAAATTTATTTTATAATACCATGATTGTTGGAAATTATGAATTTAGCTATTCATAATCATAAATAAATATACCTTTTCGGGTAGGTTTGATATTTCTGAGGTTTGTTCCTCCATAGCTTTTGCCATTGAAATAAATCTGTTTTCTAATAACTAAGTAAAATATTTGTTGTGGACAAGAGAGAGTTTTTGCTTCAACACATGAA
>NC_061111.1:106999649-107008530 GCF_002878395.1 Capsicum annuum | reverse complement strand
GTGATATCTTTTTCGTTCTTATAAATACAATCCACTTAAATGTAATCCACATGATATTTTCAAAAGCATGTTTGTTATTTCAATTAAACTTAACATAACTTTATTAAAAACAAACAAAAATACTTAAAAATAATACATTACAAAAGAAATACTTAAAAGAAAATACTTAAAATCGTTGCTTGTGAAATTTTGATCACTTGCCATAACATGAAGAATGCAAAATAATTCATTTGGCTCTATATAATACATTATCGCTAAAAGTTCAAAGACTTTATTAGAAATAAAAAAATTAAACACCCATAAGAAGAGGAAAAAAAATGATATGTTTGAATTTTAACTAATTAAATATTTTAAAAAGGATAAAAAAATTAACAAAAAAGATTATATTAAGAAAGTGAAAGGTGATTTTTCCTTAATTAATTAATCGGATAATTCACTATTTTAAAATCAAGAAAAAAATAGAAAAGAATAATTAGTTGAGGATATTTTTTCACTTGACTTTTTTTATATGGTTTAATTATAAAGAATACTAATAAAACTAAAAGATAATAATAAAATTATTTAATATTAGTTCTTTTCACGTGAAATTAAATTTATAGATGTAGAATTTTTTTTAGTCGAAAGAAAAATAACTTGTAAATTCATACACTATTTTGATCAACTAAATCTTTATGAGAAAGTTAACGATATATTTATTATCATTCTTCATGATTTCAAGAAATATCAATTAAAAGACAATTTAATAATATCTCCATAATTCAAATGCAACTACACACACTACTCAACTAACCTGCAAAAGAAGTACAAATTTAAACCAGTGAGATGAAAAAGAGAAAAAGATCATAATTTAATACACTATAAACAATTGATATTCTTATCTTTTACAACATAAGCTAAAAACATAAAAGAACTTCAAACACAATTCAATAACATAATATTTTCAACTATAATCAATAAAATTAAAATGATAAAAAAAAATTATAAATAAATATTAGTATCTAATAGTAAGAAAATCAATAAGATGTTCAAATGGATGGCAGCAAAATGCATTATTTGTGCCATTCGTAAAAGTGACAAACAACAATCTTCAGTTAAGGGAAATTATATATTCATCACACTGAGTGAGAATTAATTAATTATAATTGATGTGGAAAGGAATTAAATGTGGCTATCCTATATATATATTGCAATGACATACAACTTATATATGAACATGAGTGATGCGGTCTAACTATAAATATTTTACGTCAATAAATATTTATCTGATATCTTTAAAAAATTATTATAGTCTCCTCCATTTTAAGATTTGATTAATATATGTCTTAGAATATCTAGTATATCATCATGTCAATAAGGATTTAAAGTTACAAAAAAATATAATATTTCCTCTATGCTAATTTACTTAGTTTGAATTTTTGAAATTGAAAATTGCATATAAATTGAGATAGATATAATAGTAATTTGTGATATCGATACTTAAGTAGTTAGTAAATTAGGAAAAAGAAAATTGTTATGATTATATAAAAATATAGTCATATAATCTAAAAACACAAATATTCAATCTTCAATCTTGTGTCAAGACATCCATTAGGCATACTATATGTTAATATTTCAAGAAATTTTGAACTTCCAAATTACATTATATGTTAAACGCATATCAATTTTTTTTTTTTTGTAAAAACAAATATCAATTAATAAACTTTAACCTTCTTCGTAACTCTTTTTTATAATATCATAATTTCTATTAGCGTCTCTTCCTCTTCTCTTATTAAAGGAATTTTACATTATATAATTCTTTTAACAGGATATATATGAAAATTAAAGTAAGTATTTTTTAAAGAATGATTGCTCTATTGGATTTTGCGAGGGCTTTTGGGTTGGTGGTTGTGAATTCGAGCTTCTCGAAGAAGGAGGATCAGCTTATTACTTTTTGAAACGCATCAGCCAAGACTCAGATTGACTTTCTGCTGCTCAGGAAGGGGGATAGGGTTCTTTGTAAGGATTGTAAAGTCATTCCAAGTAAATATCTTTCAACTTAGCATAGACTTCTAGTGATGGACTTATTTATCAAGAAGAGTAAAAAGAGTAGGGCTGGAGAGGGGCGACCTAGAATTAAGTAAAGTGGCTTAACGCCAGTTAATGTGCTGGAGTTAGGGGAGAAGGTGATAGGAATGGGGGTGTGGGAGTGTAGGGGGATGTGGATATCATATGGGATAAGGCGGCCAGCTGCATCCGGGAGATGGCTACAGAGGTGTTGGGTGTTTTGAGGGGTCGAGCAGGATCACATAAGGGGGACTGGTGATGGAATGAAGAAGTTAAGAAGAAAGTGGAGATTAAGAAGGGGGCGTATGTTAAGTTGATTGAGAGTAAAGATGAAGAGGAGAAACGAGTGAATAGAAAGGTGTACAAAGTTGCAAGGAAAGAGGCTAAGTTAGCGGTTACAGCTGCTAAGACAACAATATTTGAGAGCTTGTATGCGGGGTTAGAGGAAAAAGGGGGGGGGGAGGGGGGAAATAAGTTGTATAGGCTTGCTAAGGCTAGAGAGAATAAGAGGCGTGACCTCGATCAAGTGAAGTGCATTAAGGGGGAGGACGGTAGAGTTTTGGTGAAAGATGGTCACATTAAGAAGAGATGATAGGAGTATTTTCATAGACTTTTAAATGGGAAGGGGAATAGAGACATTGTGTTAGGGGATTTGGAGCGCACAGAGGAGATTCGTGATTTCAGTTACTATAGATGTTTTAAGGTAGAGGAGGTCAGAGAGGCTATTCGTATAATGCGAAGAGGTAGGGCAACGGGGACTGATAAGATTCCAGTAGATTTTTGGAAGTATGTTGGTGGGGTAGGCTTAAAGCGGTTGACTGATTTGTTCAACACCATTTTCAAGACTGTGAGAATGCCTGAGGCTTGGAGATGGAGTACGATGATTCCATTATATAAAACAAGGATGGCGTTCAAAGTTGTAACAACTATAGTGGTATTAAGCTGTTGAGTTACACTATGAAGATTTGGGAGAGGGTGGTTGAGCAGATTTAGGAGGGTAGTGTCCATTTCGGAGAATCAGTTTAGTTTTATGCCTAGTCGCTTGACGACAGAGGCAATCCACCCGGTGAGAAGATTGGTAGAACTGTATAGGGAAAGGAAGAGGGATTTGCACATGGTGTTCATCGATCTGGAGAAGGCGTACGACAAAGTCCCTAGGGAGGTCTTTTGGAGATACTTAGAGGTGAGAGGAGTTTCGGTGGTGTACATCAGAGATATTAAGAACATGTATGATGGAGGAAAGACTCAGGTTAGGATGGAGGGATAATAACGCTCAACTTACACGTCAATTTAGTACAAGGTGATCATCGTCAGTATATTTACCCAACTTTTGGAGTTGGGGTCGAATCCATAGGGAACAATGTGAGTGGCGATTGAACTAATTTGAAACTATAGCTACTAGTTGAATTCAAACATATGATATGAAAAGATAAAATGGGGGGTTTTGGAGATTAGCCAATAAATGTTGGTCACTTTAGCTTCGGTGTTTGTAATTAAGAGTTTATGAAAAAACTAGAATTATGTTCACTAGGGGTTTTGGAGATTAGCCAATAAATGTTGGTCACTTTAGCTTCGGTGTTGTAATCAAGAGTTTATGAAAAAACTAGAATTATGTTCACTAGGGGTTTTGGTACTTTACAGATGCGAATAGTGATTCAAGATTCTCACAGTAGGTAGGACAACAGATTATCTTCATCGAAGTTATGCATAAATGTCTCTCGACCTACTTAAGCATTTAATTACCTAATCCTTTCAGACTTAGGAAATTTATATTCACTGACCAGACTTTACCTCAGGTTAATCAACCTTGTTATAGCGTCAATTATTAAATGAAAGTTTTTAGTGCTTCCAAGTTCCTGTTGATAGTTCACTTCCTACTATAATTGATTTCTTATCTCAGGCAAATCAAAGCAGGTGTTATCTATTGTTTGCAACCAATAGACGATAATTAAAACCTCGAAATTATCAAGGAGTCCTATTACCTTTCAAATCTTGAACACTTAGCTTCTTATAAAGACTTACCACTAGATCCCATAATTCGGGTTAAAGGGATTTAGCCACTCATAATGTAATAATCGATACAACAAGTTGAATCCATAATTTGAAAGATGAACTTACAGCAAGATGAATAGCAACGAGGGTTTCTCAGATTATATCAAAGTAGAAATCCCAAAATATTGATTATAATCTCTTCAAAGTTAATTGTTTTTCAAGCCAAGAAACTAGAGAGAAAAGTAACAAAATATGTGTCTTCAACTTAGGTTTGAAACTCTTTTTAGAAAACCCTAAACTATGCTTAAAATAGTTCACCCTAATTATGGAAACAAAATCACAAAGTTCAGCACTTTCTTGAATTAAGTGACGACATTCGTGACACCTTATCAGGAGTCTGACGACTTATCACAAGTGTCGTCAGCTCCTTCTTTAGTTTTAGCACTTCCTGCTTAAGGTTGACAATGAAATTGGATGACTTATCAACTCTTTCACGACTTATCAGGAAATGTCATCACAACTTTCAGCTGAGGTCTATTCTCTGTCTAAGGTTGACGGTGTCTCTGATAACTTATCACAAGGATGACGACTTATCAAGAATGTCGTCACAAAATCCAGCCGAAAACCAATCTTTGTTTATGGCTGACGATGAAGCTGATAACCTATCAGAGTGATAACGACTTATCAGGAATGTTATCAGCCACACTTCTCTTCTATTTGCTTCAGATTTCAACTCTTTTACTTCCATCATTATTGGTTCTCTTGCATCTTGGCTTCTACTGTAAAATCAAAGATAAAATGATCAAAAATGACAAAAGTTGCTTAAGGACTTGCAATTATTCTCAGTTAAAAGCCTCAAATATGTTAGCATCTGCTCACACATCAACACCCTCAACTTAAAACAATTGCTTGTCCTCAAGAAACTAAAACACAACCAAGAGGATACAAAGTACATTTGGTAGTCAATCATCTATATTATCTCAAAACCATCTTTACCATCTCCAAGGTCAATTAATTTAAAAATAACAACTGTGCATATTATTGAAGTACAACAATGCGACACACATGAATCAAGATATGGCATCAATTCAGTAACAACAAACATGCATGTATCAAGCTTACACTATCCAAACAAGTTTCCAACTAGCAACGTAACCAGTGTGCTCTCACTACAAAGAAGTCCCACTTCACTTATATCTGACATTACATATGTAACCATGGGGACAATCACCGGACACTCACTCTCAGAATGAAGTTCCAATCAATGTATGACGAATACCATAGGCTTGCCCTTATTTTCATTACCAAGACTTTCAGACAGGTCATCTAGGATAACTATAGATCTTATCTTTGGCTTGTAATATAGGCTATGGGCGGTATGATACTCGATGATATTTGAAGTAACTAAGCGTCCTTGACACTACACTAGCTTTTGGAGTTTCACTTATTTTCCTTTTTCTATTCTTTTCTTTTCTTGATCACACTTATTCAGGATGGGTACGGTTCTTTTCTACAATCACTTCTTTTTTTTTCACAACTTTTCTTTTCTTGCTCTTTTTCACCGCACCCAGCTTTTATTCTTTTCTTTTACCATACCTTTCTTCATATTCATTTTACATCACGCACCCCTTTGATAGCCACCCTCAACTTAGGCCATTTGCCTAAGTCAAGGTGCACAGTGTCCAAGGAGGACCAGGGCTAAAACAGGTTCATTATGATATAAAAATGGGATGGTGATAGGTATCATAACAAGAAATAGGCTATTCAGGCTCAAAATAGGGATCAAGAGATATTATGCATACAGGGAAGGTCATTTAGACTAAAGTGGGATAACATTAAAACAACCAATGATCCTTTCCTAACCCCTATCCTTCAACCTAGGTAAGACTAACCGGGCAAGTTCTGAATCCAACATACAAAGGGAACTAAGTTAAAACTCACACGCACATGACACACAAGTATATCACAAGTTATTACTTATCCGGTTCATGCAATTATTTAGCAATGATTATCATGTCACTAGTACTAATGCCATAACAAGATGCACAGTGGTCACACATAAATGTATATCACACAGTTATAAAATAGACTTTTGGAGAGGTGTTCAAAAATCGACAAAAATATGTCAACTATCGTAGATACTTATTTTTCTCCCAGTTAACCACAACACATCACAAAATAAAACACAATATGCCTAAACATGCCAACTATACTAAGAACAAGACTCCGAGAAAAAGAGGCATGGCAACAAAACCCCCAGAAGGACATCAACACCCACAAGTAGCCCCACTCTCAACTTAAAATCATGCAATGTCCCCAATGCGTCAAACCAAAATAAGAGAGTTAGAAATATACCTGTCGCACCATGGGTGCGAAAATCTGATGTCAATCACATAATACAAACACAAACAATAAAATACCTTGGGTTGCCTCTCAAGAAGCGCCTGATTTAATGTTGCAGCATGACTAGGTTATCTTGACTACTAAGAATTCATCAAGATACCTTAAAAGTGCTTCATTCTTTATCTCTCCACCTTGAGGATATGAATTTCACCCCCAACTTAGAGTCCATCTTCTTGCCTCGATCATAGGGGTGGTACAAAAATTAAGAAGTCAATTAATGAATTGAGCGTGGTAAACCACTCGTCCTTAAATGAGGTGTGTTTTTATGTTGCTTGTCTAATGTAAAATCAAGAATATAGGATTCTTGTTCCTTATTTTCACACTCTTCTACTATTTTAAATGATTCCACATACAAGATATCGTCTAAACATAATGTAGAAAAGTGCTTTGAATGAGGCCCAATCAATCCTACTTCAAAATTTACACTATCTACTACATACTCACTTTTGTTCACCTTCTCAATATCAGTCTCAAGATAAAGATGACAATCGAGTAGTTGCGATTCTTGAGTTTTCTCCTTAAATTGGCTAATGTCCTCCTCATATTCTTCTTTGTTTAGCCACTGTAAACATGGTGGGAGTGGTAACTCCTTTATCTCTGCCCATAGTTGTTCTTAATTCTCTAAAATTCATTTTATCAATTTTTTTGCTTGAATCATGACAGCACATATATCTTCAATATGATCACTTTGACCACAAGATAAACACCAATTTACAGTAAGTAGGATAGTATCCGCATCATATTATGAAGGTCTAGTCCATTCACTTCCAGGTAAATCTGGACAGCAAACCTCAAAATATGGTCCCCCATAATAATAACAAGAATCGTCATCACTCAAAAAACTATCTATCCAGGCTGACATCTCAAGAAAGGTGTGGAAAAAACAAAAATAAAAAAAAGTAAAAAAATACACTAAACAAATATTTATAAGTTTGAATTCAAGCAAGTAAGCTAAAATTTCAAACCAACTCAATACGCCAAATTGTTTCCCGGCAACGGTGCCATTTTTGATAACACTCAACTTACACGTCAATTTAGTGCAAGACGATCGTCGTCAATATATTTACCCAACTTTTGGAGTCGGGATCGAATCCATAGGGAACAATGTGAGTGGCGATTGAACTAATTTGAAACTATAGCTACAAGTTGAATTCAAATAGATGATATGAAAAGATAAAATGAGGGTTTTGGAGAGTAGCCAATGAATGTTGGTCACTTTAGCTTCAGTGTTTGTAATCAAGAGTTTATGGAAAAACCAAAATTATATTCATTAGGAGTTTTGGTACTTGAGAGATGCGAATAATGATTCAAGATTCACACAGTAAGTAGGACAACAAATTATCTTTATGAAGTTATGCCTAAATATTTCTTGACCTACTTAAGAATTTAATTACCTAATCCTCTCGAACTTAGAGAATTTATATTCACTGACCAGACTTTACCTCAGGTTAATCAATCATGTTATAGCATTAATTATTAAATGAAAGTTTTTAGTGCTTCCAAGTCCCTGTTGATAGTTCACTTCCTACTATAATTGATTTCTTATCTTAAGCAAATCAAAGCAGGTGTTATCTATTGTTTGCAACTAATAGAGGATTATTAAAACCTCAGAATTATCAAGGAGTACTATTACCTTTTGAATTTTGAACACTTAGGTTCTTATCAAGATTTACCCCTAGATCCCATAATTTGGATTAAAGGAATTTAGCCACTCATAATGTAATAATCGATACAACAAGTTGAATTCATAATTTAAAAGATGAACTTACAGCAAGATGAATAGCAACGAGTGTTTCTCAGATTAGGTCAAAGTAGAAATCCCAAAATATTAATTATAATCTCTTCAAAGTTAATTGTTTTTCAAACCAAGAAACTAGAGAGAAAAGTAACAAAATACGTGTCTCCAACTTAGGTTTGGAACTCTTTTTAGAAAACCCTAAACTATGCTTTAAATAGTTCACCCTATTGATGGAAACAAAATCACAGAGTTCAACACTTTCTCGGATTAAGTGACAACATTCGTGATAACTTATCAGGAGTCTAACGACTTATCATAAATGTCGTCAGCTCCTTCTTTAGTTTTAGCACTTCCTACTTAAGGTTGACGATGAAACCTGATGACTTATCAACTCTTTGATGACTTATCAGGAAATATCATCATAACATCCAGCTGAGGTCCATTCTCTGTCTAAGGTTGATGGTGTCTCTGATAACTTATCACAGGGCTGACGACTTATCAAGAATGTCTTCACGAACTTCAGTTGAAAACCAATCTCTGTCTAAGGCTGACAATGAAGTTGATAACCTATTAGAGTGCTGATGACTTATCAGGAATGTCGTTAGCCATACTTCTCTTATATTTGTTTCAGATTTCAACTCTTTTACTTCCATCATTGTTGGTTCTCTTGCATCTTGGCTTCTACTGCAAAATCAAAGATGAAAC
>NC_061111.1:106963675-106996649 GCF_002878395.1 Capsicum annuum | reverse complement strand
ACTCTTCTGCAAAATGAGTATAATGAAGAAAATCTTCACGATATATGAAGTAATTTTGGTTCTATTGATATTTTAAATGTATTATTTCTGTGTGATTGATCAAAAAGTCAGCTTGCGATAGACACTAAATTAATAATTAATTTCTTATAATATTTATTAAATTTCACAAGATAATGATTTTTGATTGTTAGTACAATCTATTTCTTATAGTTTCGGTCTTTTGCCTCTTTCTAATATAGTTACATTAAAGCTATTTGAATTCTTTAAAACTTCTACTTTTAAATATTATTCATAATTGTTGCTTGTTTCATTTTTATAATTTCTTAATGTATTTATTTAAAATATATAAACAATGTAATAATAAAAATGTGACACAGAAATTAAAAAATATTTTAAAAGAAATTGATATTTGTATGAAAGATAAGTATTCAAACAAAAGATAACGGAAATTAAATTAAAAAAATAATATTTCTAATTTAAATACAGTGTTTTAAAATCTAACCTCTTATTCTATTTATGTCACCACTCATACACTCTAATTGTTTTTAATTTTTTTTTGTTTCTCTCCAAGCTCGAATTCTAAACTTTTAATTCACCACTACACCACAACTCATTGTTTGTTAATTCAACTATGTACATATGAAAGGTTTACTTCAAAAGATGTAAAATATTTCGATTGTACAAACTAAGAAAAAAAATGAAAAATCATATCATTATTTCGAATAAAAACAGAGATCTATAATATTTTTTCTAATCTAAGTATAAATATTACCTAATCTTTCATTACAATAAGAAACTAACAATCTATAAAACATTAATATCATTATATATAATTAGTGAAATATATTAATTTATTATTTTTTTAACTAACCGCGCGAAGCGCATATAATTTCACTAGTATCAACATACTTAATGCTCCTTCTATTCTTTCTTAAGTCAATCTAATTCTATGCAGTGTTTTAATGGCAGAGATTTAGAATGAGACGTTTTTCCTGATATGATGCGAGATATAAGCCTCGAGGCGATGACGCATAAGACCCACAGATTCTTTAATTTTTAAATATTTTATAAGTTAATATAGTTATAAATAAATATTTTTTGAAAGAGATAAATTACCAAAAAAAATTTAAAACTACATCATTATAAAAAAATAAGTGGAATATGTAGCTAAAATAGCTTCAGCAAGAAAAAAAGTAACTAAAGCCACATAATACAACTAATAGATAAAATCAACTTTCATAATAAACTATTATGTGTCCTCATAAACACAAGTTTGTAAGAAAAATAGTACATAATTAATCAATCTCCACCTTTTCGTTATTCGATCAATATATTTATACACCCGTTTATCATGTATTGTATTTTAAAAGATATCAAAAAAATAATAATTAAAAGCTCGTCACTATGTGACTTAAAAAGATCTAAAAGAAAAGAAGGAAAGAAGGAGGAAGAAAATACACCCTGTTTTATCCCCTTTCGAATCTATTGAAGGGAAGATAAATTATATAAAAGAAAAATGATTCTGACTTCTTAAATCATTTCAAAACTTAAAGGAAATTTCAAAATAACTTAAGAAAAATTACAGAGTCACTACTTAAATTTTATAGAAAAATCAAGAAAACTTAAAAGAATATCAAAGGTTCAAAGACAAAAATAAATCCTTAAAATTAAAAAAAAATGAGTAAAAGTTCAATTAATGCCTCACAACAATTTTTATGCATTTAGAAGTGTCCATTTAAGAACAGTTGAACAAAAATAATTTGGCTACCACAAAAAGGTAGCTAACTTTGTAAAAAGGTCAATTTTATAAAAATATTATTTTTGACTCAAGAGATTAAAAATGTCATTCTAAAATCCTAATAGTCCATGCCTAAGAGGAATTAACTTAAAAAGAAAAATTTAAACAAAATTTTATTATTAACCGAACTTTAAGGAAAATCACTTTTTGTAGTTATTTAAAAGCGAAATCCATTTTTGATTTAAATAGTGGATGTTAATAGAAATTTTGATTGCTTAAGATGATACACCTTAAGAAAAAAAATACTAAATCAAAATAAATAAGGAACATTTAACTAACTATGGAAAAGTTTAGACTTTCTTTTTTAAGAAACCTATTTCTTTTTATGTTTAAGATTTTTTTTTAGCTTAAATGAAACTAATTGACACATGAACAGAAAAATTGTCATTTCAATGCAAAATAGCTTATTTTTAAGAAGATTAACACAAAGTTCATTTTTATTTCATTGGATTTTTTTTAAAAATAAGATAAAGTAGATAAAGAAATCCGAATAAGTTTAAAAAAACTAAGATAAAATTAAAAAAAAAATGGCAACATTTTGAAAATTTATCTTAATTAATTAATTAAAGTGGTAAAGTTAATACAAATAAATAAATTAGAATGAAAAATAAATAGAGAAGAGTGAAGATTGGGTCCCTTTTGGCCCATTAAAGGTTTGTCCAACTTTTGGACTTTAATACTATGGACTTTTAGTCCATTTTTTGCCATATATATCAGATGTATATCAACAGTCTTTTCCCCTTTGCATCATCACATGCATATGACTGTATATCGATCACATGTAATTTATTTTGAACTATGTGAAGTGTATATATATGTGACTATTGTGAATCTCATTATGATATTAGAATTAGGGACTTAATAATCATAGCTAATATTTACATGAACCAGATAGGCAGTAGTTTGTGATGCAACCCTCTGCTATGTGTTTGTGAGATACTACCTATTTCCATTTGTGTGTTGAATTCAGAACTTGCTCGGTTAGTCTTGCGTAGATTGTAGGGTAGAAAAAGATTATAGGTCGTCTTGAAATGAGTCCACTTTTAGCCTAAATGACCTTCCAAAAGTGAATAAGCATTCCTTGATCCCCATTTTGAGCCTGTATAGACTATTTTAATGTTACACTTGTCACCTTCCTATTTTTGTTATAATAAACCTGTTTTGGCCATGGTCATCTTTGGACATAATGTACCTCAACTCAAACAAATCGTCTAAGTTAAGGGTGGCTATCGTAGGGGTGCGAATGTGAAGTAGATATGAAAAAGAGTAAATAAGAGAAAAGAAAGTAGGGCTGGGTGTGGTAAAATAAAAGAAAAACAAAAGCAAAAAGAAAAGAAAAGAAAACCTGAAAAAAGAAAAACAAAGAATAAAAGAAATCACACCCAACCTAAGGTTGCAATAAAAGAATAGAAAGGGAGAAATAAGGGTGGAATAAAAGAAAAAGTTTGTAACTAAGTGGACACTTAAAGTAATCGTAGTGCCAAGGAGGCTTAGTCAATAAAAAAAATTCCAAATGTATCATACTAGCTGCAAGTCTACGTTACAAGTCGAGTAAATCCCTATAGTGATCCTAACTTGACTGTTTGAAAACTGAGGTAAAGGAAATGAGGGAAATCCTATGATATTCGGTGCACACTATTGAAACTTCTTTGTGAGTGAGAGTGTCTCTTGACCATCTCTGCATTTACATTCATGATTGATTTGAGTGAGTAGGACTTATTTGATGTGGGGGCGCATGGTTGTGTTACTAGCAGCTTATTTGTTAGGATAATGTAACTTGTATATATGCATGATTGTTTGTTGCTAATGTAATGCCATAGCTCAATTTCCTTTTGTCACATTCTTATACTTCATCAATACACACGGTGGTTTTTTGAAAAGTTACAAGTAGGAGGGGTAAATGTGTCTTGAGCCAAATTTGATAATTGACTGCCATAGGTATCTTAGTTTTTTACTAGTTAAGCATCGTGTTTTGTTTTGTTGTGTTGTTTCCTGAGAACATGCAAACATTCTAAGTTGAGGGTGTTGGTGTGCCATGGTTTCATGTTACTTTTGATGCTTAAAATGGTGAAAATATGGACTTACTTGGGTTATTTTGTGGGATATGATGTATATTTTCTTTGTGGTTTAGGTAAATTAGGTTGGAAGTAGCATGGATAAAAAATGAATGAAAAAGATCTGAAAAAAGCAAAAGTGTTGACTGGACCACGAGTCGTTTAGTCACCTAACGACTCGTGGCTCAAGTCATTATGATAACAATGAGAAAGGCAGATTTCAGGAGCAAAGTGAAGACTGCCTATGACTCATTATGAGTGACAACGAGTCATAATGAAAGTAGTTATGAGAATAAAAGATAAAGTCCTAAAATTTGACCACTTGGAGCTAGTGGCATTGAACGAAGACCATGACTCGTTATGAGTAGCAACGACTCGTGGAGTGGAGTTGTAATGAGAACATAAAAAAGTGCTGAAGGTGGAAAGATCACTGGAGTGACAACAAGTCCCAGATAATGACTCATCATGTCTCATAATGAGTCGTTACCACTGAAGTCAGAAGAGAGAAACTACATTAGCCAATGAGTCGTCATCAGTTCTAACGACTCATCGCTAGAGGCGTGACCACTACCGACCTAGTTTTTCTATTTTATTTTGGTTAGGTTTTCTTTGTTATTTTGAGACTCTATAAATATCCTTGAGGTTTTTTTGTAATAGTTTATGTTCTTTGACATATTTTTACACACTTTACAGTCTTGTTCTTAGTTACGTAATTAGTTCAAAACTTTGGATTTATTCTTTTATTATTGTGCAATTAATTTTGTAATTTCTTTATTGAATTCCATGAACTGTTGCACAATAATGAGAGTCTAATTTCCTTATCTATGGTTGTGGGAACCCTGGTGGATTAACGAAGTAGGGAAAGTGTAAGATTTATTTTGATCATTGTTGCTGTATGCATTGTGATCTTCTTCACATTGTTTTCCTTCGTAGCTACTGCAGAAGCTAAGGACCTGCCTGTATTCAAGATCATTCTTATAAGGGAATTCGAGTTGGGAAAATAAGATTACAATAATGATTTGAGGCTATCAACCCTCTTCTAATAACTTGAGACCTACAAGGTGATATTTAAACTGGGATCGAGGGTAAGAGTAAGTAAGACAACACCCTGAGACTCACAAAGTGAAGGGTGATATTTACCAATGAGTCCATAAGACAGTTGGTGATATCTATCTTGTTAAATTCTTTATGTGTAGCATTGAGATAACAGGATTGATCATGAAAAGCCTACGGAGTTAGAAGATAGGGGGAACACAATCCTAGTGTTCGATTCTAATACAACCAAAGACATTCAAAGCTTGCTACTTTTTACTATTACAACAAGTCCCCCATTTATGTTTTTGCATTGCCGACTATTTCAGCAAGTTTGAGAGGTATTTCTGGCCTTTTCCCTGTGGGCTTAACCCCAACCTAGTTGGGTTACTATATTTGACTTCGACTGCATTATACTTCATAGATGTGTAGTTTTGGGTGACATCAAAATTTTCCAAGTGAAATTTTATGTGATTTTTAGACTCGAAGCACCATAGTGAAATATGGATATCATTGTTCTTATTATGATGATTAGATTATGATTTTGATAGCGTGTCACCTTGTGAAATCTTCTCAAAAAGGTAAATCTATGGTTTAGCGAATTCTTCAGGCTTTTCTTCAGCGTCTAGGTAGGCTAGGCTTACCCTTTTTATAGATTGAGCTATTTCATAGTATAATTATGATATCATATTAGATTTGGGATGAGGTTTAGGTATTAGAGGTATGATTGTCAATATTTGGGGTTAGTTGGACTGTTTAGGCTCTCCTGAAATCATAATTTGGGCATAATGGACTTAGTGGCTCATGTTTAAGTAGGATTTCTATATTAGGGATATTTAAGGCTTTTTAACATCTAAAAATGTATTTAGATACCATAGTCTAGTCCGGGGTAAAAATTGACTTATATTGATGGGCATTGGTTCAAATCCGACAATTAATTATGATATTGATGATACAAGAACCGATTTAAGTTGGACAATAATAATGGTATTGATGATATGAGCATTGGTTCATGTCCGATAATTAATTATGATATGAATATATGAGCATCGATTCAAGTCCAGTAATTGAGAGTTGTTCATGATGTGAGATGACACAAATGGATTTTTTGTCATGGCAGGATAGTTGGTGGATTATGGTTACTCGATTATTTACTTTCCTTGAATGTACCCTCTAGGCTTATAGGGGCTTGTGTTAAGATATTTACCTTTCCGCACTTATTGGCTAATACGGGCCAATTTAGTAGATATAATTGTGTGATCTTTAGGTTATTATTTCAGATTTATTGATTTATTTATGCACAACGGTGTTGGAGTTTATTTTTAGGTTTTCCCTTTTACCTTGACTTAGCTTATTTTTATCTCATATTTTATCATATTTATATCATGATTTAGCTCAGTCGGCCGATGATGCCTATTGAGTACCCATGGTTTTGGTACTCATAATACACCTCTGTACCCTTTTTGGTGCAGATCCAAATACAAGTTTCTGTTGCTGATTCAGCGCTCATGCATGATTAATTTTGGAGATTGGGTGAGCTCTTGGATTCAGAGTTACCCTTTTTCCTTCAATTTATCTATGTCTAGTCTTTTATTTTCGAGACAAATTGTATTTGACTATTTCAGGAATTGTGGTGTATTTGTAATAGCTCTTGTGCTGGATCTACTAGGTCATGGGATGGTTGTTATATTTTATATATCCTTAGACTATTTATCATCTTGTCATTATCACAAACATTAAATTGTTGATTTCCAAAGTCTTAGGCCATTTTCCATTAATTAACCTATTGCTTATAGCTCTGAACTACGATTTGACTTACCTACTAGCGGGATATAGTAGGTGACATCATAACTCATAAATTGGATTGTGACAAACTGGTATCATATCTTAGGTTCACCAGTATTGTTGATACAAGAGCAAATGTCTAGTAGAATCCCACAGATCAGAACTATGACATCTGTTTCCTATCTTTGGGAGGTTATAAGACATTTGTCATGACCCAAACCAGGGCCTAGTCGTGAGGGGTGTCTCAATCCCACCATGGGCCAGAGATCACCCAATTAGCCTAACATTCGAAGCACAATACAGACAAACAATGAAAGCCAACCATAATAATAATAATGATAGATGAATCAAATAAATATAGGAATCTAAACTAGACGTCCATGTCATCCCAAAACTGTCTGCTAAAGCCTCTAAAATGAAAAATACCAACTAAGTAAGGACATGCCCTTGACTATGATAGAAAGAGACAAAAACAAATACTAAGAAAATATTGAAACTAGTGAAATAATCGGGCCTTTCGGAAGATGGAGGCTCACCACTTCACAGCAGATCAACCAATGTACCATACCACCTAACACTGCATATTGGTAACAAAAAATCCCTCGAACCCCATATCATGAAATGATGCAACATCTAGGGATGGTCAGTGGAGAGAGCACTAGCATGTAACTAAGGGTAAAGGGATAAAATAATGTCGTTGCCAAAAATCATACAAAATCATATGCACAACATTTATATATACATATATAAGATACCAAGATAGGTACAAGGGTCATGAACATAAGAGTTTAAACCATTATCCTGAATTATGCTCGCTCTATCCTAAAGGCACCCAAGGGCTATCTAGATTTATCTCCCTTTACTGAAAGGGTCCAGTGCGTGTAAGCTGCTCGAACTGAGGAAATCGAGGAAAGGCTAAAGAAACCAAGGCGATAGCCATCCAAAATATAATGTGTATCCAAACACATGGTAATATAGACTGCCATATCGTCCAACGTGGTTTCCAGTATTGGTTCCCCCGGGACTACACCTTCACAGTGAGCTATATAATTTCCTTTAAGCCCAAATTAAAAGAGTCTGCACATAAACCCAACCATTAATAAAGAAGTATTATTAAGGTATTTTCCAACATAGTATCGTCAGACCAATATGCTTGTAACCTAATTCAATTATGCCAAACCAGTCCATATAACCATTGGACTCCCAAGTTCCATTTGAAATCCAAAACCATGGCCACCAAGGGCATTCCAAAATTATTGTTATCCATTTATCCTTTAGTGCAATGAAATATTTTCAATGGACAAGTTAAACTATGTGAATATTCATATTTAAAACCAAGATGGTCAAGTGGGTTTATGTTAATGTCATTATCAAGTTAAAATTTCATCAATTTAGGAAAACCCATGTTCCCCATTCAAATCTTCATAACAATGCACCCATTAATTTCCAAAACCATCAATTAGAGCATTAATTACACATTTAAAGTATGGGGAAAATAATTCAAGAAATAACCAGTCAAAAGACCTCAACCTAATTTCAATCCCATCAACTCAAATAATATGAAAAATAATTTAATAAATTTCATAATGTAAAATTCAAGTTAAGGAAAGAGAAATATGCCTGAAATATACAAGAAATAGAAGAGAATTTGAAATTTGAAGCTTGAATGATGAATTCCATGTAAAACCCTTCATCTTTTTGGTTTGGGAGTTAAAGAAGAGAAGAATGAGGTTTGATCTTTGAAAACTGAAGTAAAAAGGGTCATTTTGATATTTATAATCTCTTTAAGTGGTAAAAAGAGCAAAACCCCATTTTCGCAAGTGAAAAAACAAAAACTAGATAAAAATACATAGCAGCATGGCACGTTGCTATCGCAGAGCTTAGCATCCGTACCATGCCCTTATCGCAGTAACTAAGTGGCATAGAACGACACTATCATGGAGGCTTACTGACTCACAATCCCAAAATAGCCCTGAACCCCTTTCAAATATTTCAAAACTTTTCCAAAATACCCTTTAACATCCCTAATCATAATTTAAGTACAAAATTGACATTACATATAAGGAAGAGTCAAAAATAAATTTGTTGAAATTTTATGGGGTCTTACATTATCCCCCCTCGCTTTGGCTCATTGCTCCCCGAATGAGAAGTTAGGATATCTTTAGCATGATAATAAAGAGATTACAGTAGAATCCAAGGATAATCTTGAAATGCGATAAGAAGGCAAATAAAATTTATACCTTAAGTATTTTCATCCAATGGTGGGAACAAGAATGAGTACTTAGCTTTCATATCTTCTTCAGTTTCCCATGTAGCTTCATCCACTTTTTGGTTTCTCCAAAGAACCTTCATAGAAGTTACATCCTTTTTCCCCAATCTATGATCTTGCCTATCCAATATTTTAATTGGGACTTCATCCTAAGACAAAGAATCTGTAACACTGATAACGCTCATCTATACCATGTAAAAGTGGTAGAGGACGGTCTTTGTCAATATCCCAACTCGCGTTAAGGTCGAATCCACAAGGAGTAAAAGATAGAGTTCTAGTAGTATGGGTAATTAAGTCCTACTAAGATAATACCCGAAGTGTTAGTAAAGTAAACAACATAATTGAAAAATTTTGGGAGGGTTTTTTAATTTAGGGAGAGTGTATATCGCTAGTAACTTTATTTCAAAAACAAAGCAAAAAACTTTGATTTAAATTCTATATTTGAAGAATCTTGGGATCATGTCTACCTAAGGGCAACTTTGGTATGGGTGTGTGAGATTTGATGCACATGCTAGTAAACTTTTAATGTGGTAGGCTAGGTCTATGGCCCTTGAGGCTAATTTCTCAATAAAACCTCAAGGATTTCAATTGTTGACCCTTTCGAGTACCTAACAAGTGTCACAATCATATTCACCTACTACCACAATTAGCGCATTCCTATTTCTAGGATGATGCCCAAGGTAAAAATCAACCATATAATTAACCTCATGTCTAAGATAGTGAAAATGAGTAAATTAAACCCAATAATTGTATACTATTCCTTGGTTCCCACATCCCTCTTTCAAGGATGATGAGGGTTCTTATAGTTCACCCAAACCCCTCTTTCAAGGATGATGAGAGTTCCTATAGTTCACCTAAACCCTTCTTTAAAGGATGGTATGGGCTTTCAAGAGCATAAAGTTTTCACTCACAAACCCATATGGGTATTTGGAGTTTGTATCCACAAATCCCAACCAATTTAATCAAGAAATAGTATAACCCATTATCATCTAACTAGCATGTACACAAATACATCACAACCCATAACTAATTTGCACCTTAGTTCAACATAATCCCAAGACTAAAAGATTTAGCTACTCATGAAGAAAAGAGAGAAATATATACCAAATTGGTTGTTCAAAGCATCCATTCTTCACAAATATCAAAATCAAAGTCTCCAAATCAAATTACAATTCTTGCCCAATTTAGTGTTTCAATTTCAAATTCAAAGTATTGCTAGTCTCAAGAATGCCCAAAATGGGCAAGGGTTGCAAGCTTTTAAAGGATTTGGGGACGGCTGCTGAAAATTATAAAACTGCCCCTAAGCTAAATCCCACATGACCGCGATCACACTAGATTTACCGTAATTGCAGCTACCACGACTGCGTGTAGCTCACCGTGATTATGATTGTTGACCATCTTGACTGTCCATGACTGCAGTAACTAAGGCATATTTCTTCTCCAGGTCTTTCAACTAAACTTACTTTCTCTTCCTTTGATTCTTTTTAGCTCAAATCCACATCTTCCCATCTTATAACCAGTATGCCTGTGAAATATGGATATTAGTTCATTAAATCATACATAGATCTCTTTTATTCATTCAAAACAAGGTAATGTGCATGAATGTCAAGCGTAAATGAGTGGTAAATTCACTGCTTATCAACATCACCAACTTAAAGCTTTACTTGTCCTTAAGCAACCCCACCCCTTAACATGAGACTATAAATATTTATTCCCTTATTGAATGACCCAAACAATCATAATGAATTCAAGATTAGTTAATAACGCAATTTAGCTCTTCAAACATGGGCAAAACTAATTGTACAACACCCCTCAACATAAAATATGATTTTTCAAGGATGCAAGATACTTTAAAGAGAAACTTTGCAACAGTTACTAATACTCGAAAATTTACTCCTCTTTGACACCAACTACATTATACTCTTTTTGCCCCTTTTTTCGGGATGACAAAATTACCCACCTCGACTTATTTACATGCCTCCTCACAAGAAAGAAATTTTCATACACCAAGTCATAAATTATGCAATAAGAAATTTTAAGTGTAGAACAATCTTTCTCTCCCAAGAACTCTTAATAATAACAAGTACCATGCCATAGGCTTTCCCCTATTTTCAATCACCACTACAATGAAAATACTAGGTTGGGAATCATGAAGGGCTTTTTGTACTTGTAACGTAGGTTTGGGGTAGGGTAGGATATCTTTTAGGAACAACATGGATAAACCTTCCTTGAACATCTTTATCACACTATTTCATCCAACTTTTGGTTATGGGCCACTTCTTTTATTTTCACTCTTTACACATATGCCTATTTTTTATTTTCATGGTTCACCCATTTTCCTTTTCATTTCTTTTTCTTGCACCCTTAGTTCTTCTCTTTCCTTTGTCGGGTCCCTTCTTTTTTTGTATCAATTGTTTTTAATACTTAAAGTCACTTACTTACAACTTCGTGGCCCAAAGTTACCTCTTTCAATCATCACCACCCCAACTTAGGCTTTTAGCCTTAAGTTATAATTTTAAGTTCAAGGAGGGTAGGGTTCAAATGATTGAAAAATATTGAAAGGCTCAAGACATGTAATGTGTTTACCAAAGAAAGGTCAAAAGGCTCAAAGTGGGCGACTAAGGATAACAACTATGCCAGGGTAGGTATTTTAGGCTAAAGAAGAATCCACATTTAAGGCCACAAGCATGCTCTACACAAAGAATCCATATTAACAGCTCAGACTAGGCCTACTAGATACTCGATTATGACCTTACAATGTAAAACCATTAGTGAGCATTCATTTGGGCATTATATCAAGCATTTGGTGTACACTCTTCATTTGTCTCTATTTCTACAACATATTTTTGGTACTGAAGACTTCCTAGCTTATGTGCACACCATAATCCAACAACTAAACACCACACAAGCATAATTTATGAAACAACTAAGAATGAAAATCAAAGATTCAGTCCCTCTCTACAATATACATTATATGGCTTATTTTTAATAATTAAAGCATGTATTCATGACACCTATCAGATATGTGATGCAAAAGGGATGCAAGGGTCTTATTAGAGAGCTCATAATCTTGGACAAAAATGGATCCAATCATAGAGTAAAGTCGAAAAGGGAGTGTGAGGGAAATGGGGGAATCAGATGGATATATAGTGCAAAAATTTCAAACTTTCCCCTTTTTAAGATTCTCTAATGTATTCAATAGTGCCACAAATTCATGGGTTATTCAATTTTTAAAATTAAAATCTATACTACGAAAGCAAAAGCAAAGGATACTTTCCACTTTCATGGTGCCAAGATGTATACCTTCTTTCTTTCTCAAGGTGGGTCTTTAAATCCCCCTTCCTTCACCTCTTCAATTTCAATATCAACCACGAATATCACTTGAAGTTCTGCGGGTTGTTTCCTTGTCTTGAATACCTTAAAGGAAACCTCATCCTCATGCTCTCTAAACTTTATATCCCCCATTTATAAGTCAACAATAGCTCTTTCAGTGGATAAAAAAGGTCGCCCAAGGATGATGGGTACCTCTTGGTCCATTTTACAATCCAGAACCACAAAATTCACCGAAAGTATAAATTTGCGCAACTTAACCAGAACATCAAACAAAATTCTGATCGGTCTCTTGATCGACTTATCCACTATTAAGAGTCTCATAAATATCGGGATTGGGGCATCCAATCCAAGATTCTTATAAATGGAAAAAGGCATGAGGTTCATACTTGCACCAAGGTCACATAGAGCTTTCGCAAACATATGTGTTTCAATGGTACAAGGGATGATGAATTCTCCAGGGACTTCCTTCTTCTCCGCAACCTTGCTACTCACAATAACACTACAACCATGGCTGACTTCAATTTTGTCACCTTTGATGAGCTTTTTCTTGGACATCAACTTTTTCATGAGCTTAGCATATCTTAAAATCTCTTGGATCGCTTCAAGCAATGGGATATTTATGGAAAGATTGCTAAGCTTGGTCATAAATTTCTTGAGTTTTTCACCCTCCTCTTTTCTATGTAACCTTTGCGGAAATGGGGTAGGGACTTGGATTGTGGGTCTTGCATTATTTTGTCGCTTCTCATTCTCAACCACCTCATCATCAACTTTCACCAATTCCTTTTTATTGTTTTCTTGTTCATGAGATTGTGGTGGTACATCTTTTGGTTTAACCTTAGGCACTTTTTCACCCAAATCTTCTATCAAGAGATCACCAAGGGTCCTTCCACTTCTAATGACTATTGCTAAAACTTGAGCATTATTTTTTGGGTTTACAATAGTGTCACTAGGAAGACCACAACTTGGCCTAGCATTTATTTGAGTTGAAATTTTCCCAATTTGGGTTTCTAATTGCTTGATGGAGGTAGAGTGAGACACAATAGTTTTGGAGAGTTGTGAGAAATCTCCTTTTATTTCATGGATTATCTTATCCGTTCCTTCCATTTTTAGGAAATTTTTTTCCAAAACATCTTCAGATTTGAACTTATTGAGGTCCCTGGAACTTAGATCTTTGTTCTTTACCCGACATGGGGAGGTACATAGCACTTATAGTCACAGTCTCTATCTCTCCAATCAAGATCATATTTTTGGTTCGTCTAACCATGATTCTCGCCTTGTTTTGATAGGCGGGGCGGGAACCCCCAGATAGTTTGGCAAGTACCGAATTTCATCATCAAGACTTTTAGCCTCTTCATAGTCTTCATAGGCATTTGATGTCACGGCATTCACCGCTTTTGCGGGTGAGCCCATCACATGTTTTGTCAAAAGCTTGAGTTGTATCATCATCTTAGCCATGTTCTCCTCTCTCTCTTTATCTCATTTACTTTGTTCCTTGTCAACTAAGGGTGTAGTGGGAGAACTCTTAGGAACCTCGACATCTAGGGTATGCCATCCTCAGTTTTTCATAGTAATCTCCTCAAGTAAATTCATTTCGGTATAATAATGCAACTTTACAAGAGATCCCCCTACAGCATTGTCCACCATGCTTTTGTTGAGTGGGTCAAGAGAACGGTAGAAAACTTGGAGAAGCATTTTCTTAGGGACCTCATGGTTTGGACATTTTGTTAGTTTTCCGTTAAATCTCTCTCATTCTTCATGCAAAGGCTCTCCATTGATGATTTCATCCCTCAATTAAAGTATTTTGGACGGTGGGAAATACCGATCAAGAAAATTCGTGGTGAGTTCCTCTCATGAAGTAGTAAACCCCACCGAAAGAGATCGGAGCCATAATATTGCCTCTCCCATAAGAGAAAACGGGAAAAAATGAAGCCAGATGGAATCTTGGGCTATATGTGAGATATCAAAGGGTGCACACACCTCTACAAAATTCTTCAAATAAATGTTGGCGTCCTCATAATCTTACCCCCAAAAAGTCCCTTCATT
Organism: Capsicum annuum; assembly: GCF_002878395.1. NCBI lineage: Eukaryota > Viridiplantae > Streptophyta > Magnoliopsida > Solanales > Solanaceae > Capsicum > Capsicum annuum. The sequence goes on along the minus strand of NC_061111.1, from coordinate 106,982,335 downwards.
TGCAACATGTGCAACATGACTCTTGTGACATAAAAGACACCATTCCCATGAGTTGGTGGGATTCGAATGGCACTTGAACGCCCAACGTCATTGAGTTGCTCCTCATCATCAAGAGGGCTTTCAAAAGACCTGGCTTGACTAGCATTGTCGCTCATGGTTTCGTGTATGCTACGTAAATTACCTAGAAAAAAAGCAAAAACAACAATAAAAATAAATACACACCACTACGGGTATACCCTAAGTAAGAACCAGCACCGTACAAATAAAAATTAAATTTTACTCCTCAACAATAGTGCCATTTTTATAAAGCTCACCTATACATATAAAGTGGTTGAGCATGGTCGTTGTAAATAACCCAACTCGCATTGAGGTTGAATGCACAAGGAGTGAAAGATAGAGTTCTAGAAGTGTGGGTAATTAAGTCCTACTAAGATAATACCCGAAGCGTTAGTCAAGTAAACAACATAATTGAATTTTTTTTTTGTGGGGGGGGGGGGGGGGAGTTTCTTAATAAAGGGAGAGTGTATATCGCTAGTAACTTGATTTCACAAACTAAGAAACAAAATTTGATTTAAATTCGATATTTGAAGAATTTTGGGATCATGCCTACCTAAGGGCATCTTAGGTGTGGGTGTGTGGGATTTGATGTACATTCTAGTAAACTTCCAATGTGGTAGGCTAGGTCTAGGGCCCTTAAGGCTAATTTCCCAATAAAACCTCAAGGATTTCAATTATTAACCCTTTCGAGTACCTAACAAGTGTGGCAATCATATTCACTCACTAACTCAATTAGGGCATTCCTATTCTAGGATGATACCCAAGGTAAAAATCAACCACAAAATCACCCTTATGTCTAAGATAGTGAAAATAAGTAGATTAAACCCAATAATTGTATACTATTGCCTTGATTCCCACATCCCTATTCTAAGGATGACGAAGGTTCCTATAGTTCACCCAAACCCCTCTTTCAAGGATGGTTTGGGCTTTCAAGAACATGGAGTTTTCACTTACAAACCCATGTGGGTATTTAGGGTTTTTACCCACAAATTCCGACCAATTTAATCAAGCAATAGTATAACCCATTATCATCTAACTAACACGTACACAAATACATCACAACCCACAATTAATTTGTACCTTAGTTCAACATAATCCCAAAACTAAACAATTTAGCTACTCGTGAAGAAAAGAGAGAAACATATACCAAATGGGTTGTTCAAAGAATCCATTCTTCACAAATATCAAAATCAAAGTCTCCAAATCAATTTACAATTCTTTCCCAATTTAGGGTTTCAATTTCAAATTCAAAGTATTGCTAGTCTCAAGAATGTCCAAAATGGGCAAGGGTTTTAAGATTTTAAAGGATTTGGGGTCGGCTGCTAAAAATTATGAAACTGCCCTTGAGCTAAATCCCATGTGACCGCGATTGCACCAGATTCACCGCGATCGTATCTACCATGACCGTGTGTAGATCACCATGATCGTGGTTGATGACCATATTGACTGTCCACGATCGCGACCCTCAGGCTACGACAGCAGTAGCTAAGACTTGTTTATACTCCAGGTCTTCCAGATGTACTTCCTTTCTCTTTTTTTGATCCTTTTTAACTCAAGTCCACATCCTTTTATCTCATAACATGTATTCCTGTAAAATATGGATATTAGAGCATTAAATCATACATAGGTCTATTTTATTCATTCAAAACATGGTAATGTGCATGAATGTCGAGCATAAATGAATGGTAAATTCATCTCTCATCAAACACCAACATTCTAAGCAGGCAATATCAAAGAAGGATTGCCCACACACTTTTTCAGCATAGACACATAGAAAACATGATGAATCGATGCCAAACTCACTGATAAATCTAACTCGTAAGCGACATTCTCAATACTCTTTACAATCTGGTACAAGCAAATGTAACGGGGACTAAGCTTCCCCTTCTTCCCAAACCTTATGACTTCTTTCATAGGGGAAACCTTTAAGAATACCCAATCGCTCGCTTCAAACTCCAAATCCCTTCATCTCACATCCACATAAGGCTTTTGGTGACTCTGTGCAGTCTTAAGTCTTTCTTTAATCACTTAAACCTTCTCTAGGGCTTGGATAACCAAGTCAGGGCCAAATAACCTAAAACTATCCAATAGGATACCTACACCTTCTATCCTAAAGAGCCTCAAAAGAAGCAATTTGAATGCTCAAATGATAACTATTGTTGTAAGAAAACTGAATAAGAGGCAAATGATCAACCCAACTACCCTTAAGTCAATAACATATCCACCAAAGTTAGAATACTACGCTCTGCTTGTCCATCTATTTGAGGGTTGAAAATGGTGCTAAGGTTCACCTGATTGCCCAAACCTTTCTAGAATGAATGCCAAAAGTGAGAAAAAATTATTTACCTCGGTCTGAGATGATGTACAATGGTGCTCCATGCAACTTAACTATCTCCTTAATGAACAGCTTAGCACAACCTATCTTGAGTAGTTAGTCCTCACAGGCAACAAGTAAGTAGACTTAGTTATTCTATCAATAATGACCCAAATAGAATCATACTAGTTTTAAGACCGCAAAATACCGGTGATGAAATCCATATTAACCATATATTACTTCTACATGGACAAATCTATCTCTTGAGATATGCCACCAGTCCTTAAATGTTCCACCTTAATTTGCTGACAAACCATATATTTAGCAACAAAATTTGCCATATCCCTCTTCATATTATTCCACCAGTAGATTTTCTTCAAGTCATGATATATTTTAGTCAAACCCAGATGAATTGTATATCTAGAATCATGAGCCTTAGCCAAGATTCTTTCTCGTAACCCATCAACATCAAGAACACACAACCTACCTTGATACTTTAGAAGGCCATCTCTCCTAATCTTGAATGCCATAACCTTTTGCTGACCCTCATTATCCTTAATCTATATAAGTATAGGATCCATAACCTATTTATCCTTGACCTCAACACTAAAAGATGACTTAACCACTTCCTGAACAATCACTCCTTCATCCTCAAAGTCTAAGAGATGAACTCCCATGTTAGCCAGCTTGTGAATATCCTTCACCAGTAATATTTACTACTCATCAACGTGAGATGAGATCCTCATAGACAACCTACTAAGAGCATAAAAAACTATGTTAACTTTACTTGGATGATAGTGAAAACTCATGTCGTAATATTTAAGCAATTCAAGCCACTTCCTTTGCCTGAGAATTAGTTCCTTCTGCATAAATACATACTGTAAGCTTTTACGGTCCAAATAAATATCTAGATGCACTTCATATAAATAATGGCACCAAATCTTCAAAGTAAAGACCACAGACATCAACTCTAAATTGTGAGTGAGGTATATTCTTCTCCTGAACCTTAAGCTTCCAAGAAGAATAGGCCATAACCTTACCATGCTACATCAAAACATAACCCATTACCACTTTGGATATCATTTTCTAAGCTCTAAAATAAGAAATAAACCTCACTTTGGGTACTACGAACCTCCCCTTCCATTCAATTATCGGTTCATTAGGAAAATAGAACTATATTCCAAAGAAGCATAGTACGAATGAAGCCAATCCATTCCCAAGATAATATCAAAATCTACCATATTTAGTTCTATCAAATCCACCAATGTCACTATGAAAGATAGACACCACATAAACCCTATAGATTTTTCTAGCAACAATAGACTTATCCATCAGGGTAAAAATAGAAAAGAGGTTAGAAACATTTTTGGGACCAAAACCAAAGTGTACATCCACATAAATGGTCACATAAGATAGGGTAGAACCCAAATCAGGCAAGAAAATAAATATTACGAGAGAAGAGTTATAACATACCAGTGAAAACATCTGGGGATGCCTCAGATTCCTGAAAAGTCACAATATTATAGAGATGATTTTGGCCACTACAGGTACCTAAAGTGGTGCCCTTAGGTGCAGGAGCCAGAGAAGTGGTGACCAAAACCTTATTATATTTAGTGGCAACTTTAGCTATGAACAATTGCACTGTAGATGATCTGGCTGGCCATAATTAAAACACAAGTTCCTCTCTCCTTATAATAACCATGATAAAGCTGCCTATAAAATTAGCAAAGAGGATTAAGTGTGGCAAAATGAGCTCCACTAACCTGAGACTGGGAACCCTATACCTTTAGACCACTTCTAGCCTGAAAACAACAATTACTTTTGAAGGCTTAGGATAAAGAGCACTAGCTTTTAATTTCCCCAATTCTTCCTCTTAGTCCATTACTGACTGTTTCTCCTATAAAGGTTAGGGGATTTAACCTCATAAATAGTCCAACCCAAGTGACATCAGATAACCCAACAGCGGAACCAACAAGATCATATTGATGAGACTGTGATGTCACCAGTTAAGCAAGCATATGAATAAACCAATGAAACTCTGTATCAGAGATATCTCCCTGAGGTGACTAAGCATAAGTGTCACCAGCCTAAAAATCCTAAGGAGTACTAGTAGAGAGAATTGGAACCCCACATGGAGTAGTACAGTTAGGAGCAGGGACCCTAGAACAGCTCTGCTATCCTTAAATAGGGTGAGTTCCCTCCATTTTTTCCTCAAGTGAGATAGAGATTTCAGCAGAGTTTCTACACTCGTCATATCATTAGGGAGGCATAATCTAAAACATGAGCAAGCTAGGAGTTAGAGAAATTTTATGACAACTAGACTTTATAGCCCAAATAGAACAAAAAAAAGGGAAACATTCCTAAATACTTGTAGCCTCCCCCTTATAAGTGTAGTGCACTACACACCCATATATGGGACTCTACTTGATATAACTTTTTAGATACCCAGTTACCCTAAATCATGATTTGATAGCAAGATTTTCATAATCCGAACCAGGGCCTAGTGGTGACGGATATCTCAAGCCCACCATGAGTTGGAGACCATCCTCTTAGCCTAATATTTAGAGAATAATAAAGATAAATAGTGGAAGCCAACCAGAATAATAATAATGATAGATGAATCAAATAAAATCTAAGAGTCAAAACCAAACATCCATTTCATCCCAAATCAGTCCACAAAAGCCTCTAAAACCAAAAATACCAACTAAGTTGAGACATCCTCTGACTATGATAAAAAGAGTCCAAAAAAATACTAAGACAATACTGAAACCGGTGAAATAATCAAGCCTTCCAAAAGATGAAGGCTCATACTTTATTCATAGTAGATCTACCAACTTACCATACCATCTAACATTGCACAAGAGTAATAGAAAACCACTTGGACCCTACATCATGAAATGGTGCAATGTCCAGGGATAGTCAGTGGGGCAAGCATTAGCATGTAACTTAGGGGAAAGGTATAACATAATTCCATTGTAAAAAACCAGTCAAAATCACATACACAATATTTATTTATACATATATAGGATGCTAGGATAGGGAAAATAGTCATGAACATGAGAGTTTAAACTGTTATCCTAAATTGTGTGGCTAGCTCCATCCTAAAGGCACCCATAAGCTATATGTGTTCTGCTTCTCCTGCTGAAATAACTTCAGTATATATTAGCCACACGAAATGAGGAAATTGAGGAAATTCTAAAGACACCAAGGCGATAGCTATCCAAAATATAATATGTATCTAGACACATGGTCATGTAGAGCCCCACGCTGGCAAATGTGGTTTCCAGTGTTGGTCACTCCCCAGTACTACACCTTCATAGTGAGATACAATTCCCCTGAAGCCTAAATTTAAAAGAGTGTACATAAACCCAACCATTAACCACAGAGTCTTTACTAGGCATTTTACAATATGGTATCATCATATAAATATGCTTGCAAGATAATTCTATTATGCCAAACCAGTTTGTATAATCATTAGACTCTCAAGTTTTCTTTAAAATCCAAAACCATGGCCACCATGGGCATTTCAAAATCATTTTTATCCATTTATCCTTTAATACAGTGAAATATTTTAAAAGGACAAATTAAACATGTGAATATTCATATTTAAAATCAAGATTGTAAAGTGGGATGAATTTAATGCCATTATCAAGCAAAAATTTTATTAATTTGGGAAAACCATGTTTTACATTACAATCCTCATAATAATTCACCCATTAAGTTCTAAAACCATAAATTAAAGTATTAATTACACATTTAAAACATGGGGAAAATAATTCAAGAAATAACCAATCAAAAGACCTCAATCCAATTTCAAACCCATAAATTGAAATCATATAAATAATGATTAAATAAATACCACAGTGTAAAATTTAAGTTTTGAATAGAGAAACATGCCTGAAATATAAAAGAAATTGACGAGAATTCAAATTTTAGAGCTTGAATGGTGAATTCCTTGTAAAATCCTTGAGCCTTTTGGTTTGAGAATTAAAGTAGAGAAGAATGAAGTGTGATCTTTGAAATCTTAAGGAGAAGGGTCAATTTGATGTTTATAAGTCAATTAAGGGGTAAAAAAACCAAAAGGTCCTCACCCCCAGTGAAAAAATAAAAACTGGACAAAAAATACATAGAGGTGTGGCATGCCACTATCGAAGAGCTTAGCCTCAGTTCCACTCTCTTATCGAGGAGTCCAAGTGGCATGACACGCTACTATCATGAAGGCTTACTACCTTAGGGGTTCCAAAATGGCCTCAAACCCCTTTAAAAAATTTCAAAACTTTTCCAAAATGCCTTTTTAACATCCCTAATTATAATTTAAGTCCAAAATTGACATTATCCATATGAGAGGGTCAAAAATATTTTTTTTGAAATGTTATGGGGTCTCATAACTTTCTTAGAAGTTCTTCATTCTTTTACTTATCTCGTGCTAAGAGTTTGAGTTAGTTTTTAAATAATTCCAATGATCTTAATTTTTGTAGATTGGCCATATGAGATAAGAATCCCAAGATCAAGCCTAGGGATCCTATTGCTTTTTGTGCACGAGGCCGTGGGATGCTGGTGACACATCCCCAGGTAGGGGCTAGGATAAGGAGCCTTTCCTAAACCGCATTCCTATACCGAAGATATAGATTCTTCCACCCGAGCCAGTGGTTGGCCAGGGACCATCACAGGCTCTACCAGAGTTTATTTTCTCTTCCCTACTTAGAGATACATTGGTTTAGATTTTGAGATTAGTTAGTAGTACACCATCTAATGGTGCATAGTCTACAGATTAAAGTGGTACTAAGGTGGATTCACAGCCTATAGTTGTAGCTCCTAGAGTATAGGTCCCTTCTATGCTGTGGTTTCTCAATCGCCTTTTTTTCGGCCAGTGGTTTCCCACCTTGCTAGTTCTATTATGAAGCATAAAATATTGGGTAGATTCTTGAGATTAGATCAACCTCAGTTTTTGAGTTCACTAGGTAAGGATGCTTATAAATTTCTAATTGTTTATAAGGATAATATTTATAATTTGGTCCTAGTTGAGACTCATGGTGTAGATTACACTATTTTTTTGTTAGACTTGGCAACTATACATTGGTGGAGAGGTTATCTTGATTCCAGGTCAATTTGATCTTTAACTATGTTATAGAATCATTTCTCTGAGATCTTCTTGGATAGAGATATTTCTCATAGTCTTAGGGATAGCTTGAGGGATTAGTTCTCAAGGATAAAGTAGGCTCTACTACTGTTGTGGAGTATGAGGATCATTTTCACGAGTTGTCTAGGCTTGTTACTTCTATTTTGGCTTTTGAGTATGAGAGAGTTTGTTGCTTTGTCAGTAGATTGAGACTTTCTTTTTGCATGTCCATAAAATATTTGGCTATTGTGCGTTGGTATTTTGTTGAGGTGTCATACCATGCATAAGTCATGAAGGAGATACATAGTGAGGCCCAAGGAGGTAGTGATAAGAGTCTATAATATCATGCCAGCTTTAGTAGGAAGTGTAGTATCTCATGATTCAGAGGCAGTATTTATCTATGTAGGTACTCTCTATGTCAGTCGTATCAGCCTCAAGGTCAGTCTGGTTGACCCATTACCGATGGAGGTCATTTGAATGTTAGTAATTATCCTGGCTAGATTAGTGGTTAGTCTTTGAGGGGTTCATCTTCTAGTTATTCTGAGTCATGTTGGATGTTTTGGTTTTGGTATAGTTTAAGGGGTATATTATGTTTGTGGAGTTTTTCGTCACTTCAAACATGAGTGCCCTAGTCATGGAGTGATTGTTCCTTTATCTTAGGGTGTTCCAACTATTAGGGCAGGTTACCTCTCAGCTAGAGATGGTATGCATGATTGTAGGGGTAGTCCACAGGGTGATTGTGGAGGCTCTTAAGTAGGTAGGACAATAGATTGATTATGAGCCCAGCCAGATAGTGATCATGGTCAGTTTTATATAGTACCTTCTATACGTGAGGCTAAGTATTTGGATATTGTTATCATAGGTATAATTTCGGTATGACGTTAGTTGGCCTGTACTTTATTTGATTCGGGATCCACTTATTCTTATGTGTATACTTATTATTTCCTGTAAATAGAGTTATCTTGAGATTTATTACTAATGCCATTATGTGTATCTACTCTCGTGGGTGATTAGTTAGTAGTGGATTAAGTTTTCAAATCATGTGTTGTGACTATTAGAGATGTTGATACTCATGCTGATCTTATTATGTTAGGCATGGTGGATTTTGATGTAATTTTAGGTATGGACTAGTTATCCCATTATCATGCAGTCATGGATTATTTTTCTGATACCTTACCTTAGCCATGCTTGGCATACCCCCAGTCGGGTGGCAAAGAGTGACTAGCCACGAGCCAATGGGGATTATTTCTTATGTCCATGCTGTAAGGCTTATGTTAAGAGATTATGAGTCTTACCTTGATTATATTTGCAAAATTTTAGTATGGAGAGTTAGTCGCTTGACTCTTTTCCTGTGGTTTATGAGTTTCCGATCTTTTCCCTATTGATTTACCTTGTATTCCTCCTACTAGGTAATATTTAAATTAATCTATGGCACCTTATGTATGGATCTTTACGAGATTAAGAAGCTGAATTCTCAACTTCAAGATCTTTTTGGTAAGAGTTTTATTTTATCAAGTGTGTCTCCTTGGGGGAGCTTTTGTGTTGTTTGTGAAGAGGAAGCATGGCTTCATGCATTTGTGTATTTATTATAGGCATCTTAATAAGGTAAAAGTCATGAACTAATATCCTATGTCTCATATTGATATTTGTTTGACCAGTTTTAGGGAGCAGTGATGTTCTATCAATTGATTTGAGGTCTGGTTACTATCAGTTGAGGATTCAGGCTAAGAATATCCCAAAGACAGCCTTTAGGACCCTTTCTGGTCATTATGAGTTCCTAGTGATGTCTTTTGGGTTGACTAATGCCCTGGTGTATTTTGGGACTTAATGAAACCAGTGTTCATGCCTTATTTGTGTTCCTTCGTGATTGTGTTCATTGACAAAATCTATGTGTATTCAAGGAGTAGGGAGAATATGAAGTGCCTTGGAAACATGGCACATTCGATGCTTATAACAAGGAATTTATGCTTGGAATTAGGTTATTTTGGTCGATATGATGTGTTTGTTACATGATTGCAAGGAAATTAGGTAGAAAATGGTTGAGCTTAAAATTTAAAGAAAAATCTCTACAACAATTAGAATTACTAGTCAGGCTACGAGTCGTTAAAACACTATACGACTTGTAGCCCAAACACGTAAGAATGGCAGTGGGTAAAATTGTTTGGAGAAGCTAAGTATCAAAAAACTATGAGTCGTAAGGTTTGACTATGACCCGTAGTGAGAAATCATAACAACACTAGTGTGCAAGGTCCTAAAGTTTGACGCTCAAGTGATAACGAGTGAAGACCATGAATCATAAGGACCGACTATGACTCATGGTGAGGAATTGTAATGACAACAGAATCTTGAAGCTTTAAAGATGAAAGTTCACTGGAATGCCTACGACTAGCAGAATACAACTCGTAAGGAGATTTTATGAGCTGTAATAATTGCCGACTTAATTTTCCTATTACATTTTTGTTAGGATTTCTTTATTATTTTGTGATACTATACATAACTTAGGGTTATTCTTTTATTAGGTTACACAATTTTACATTACTTTTGATACTTTTATCATACTTTGTTCATTGAAATTTTGTTCTTGAGATTTTGCTTTCGTATGAAATTGGAGATTTTGGATTTTCCTCTTTCATCATTACACAACTAATTACATATGTTCTTTATTGATTATTAAGGGTTATTGCATGAACATAAGCGGATAAATCCTTTAACTGGGGTTGTGAGAACCCTGACAGATTGGTTACGTAAGGGAAGTGGAAGATTTATCTATTCTACTGTAGTTGTGTGTATTGCAACCTTCTTCGGATTAATTGGACCCAAGCTACTACAGAAGCTTGGAAATTTCTTGTAGTTGATAAAATCCTCACAATGGAGTTTGAGATTGGGAAAAGAAGGTTACGACAGTGATTCGAGGCTATCAACCCTCATTTAATCAACTCGAGACTCAAAAAGTGAGAGTTGTATTGAGGTTATAGAAAAGGGAAAATAAGGCAATACCCTGAGACTCATAAGGTAAAGGGTGAAATCTATCAATGTGTTCACAAGACGGTTGATAGTACATAACTTATGTAGTTGTGAAGCTAGGGGGAACACGGTTTGGATACTTGTTACTGTTGACTCCAAAATCCCCCCATTTTCTTTTCCACACTACTCACGGATTTTGTAAATTTTGAGATAATTTTTGACATATTCCCTATGGGTTCGACCCCAACTAAGTTGGGTTACTATATTTGGCATTGACCGTAGCATACTTTTTTGGAGATTTGTCTTGGGTGATATTAAATTTTGGCATCATTGCCAGGGAAGACTGTGTGAATTATTGATTGAAGTTGGTGAAGTTTGCATGTTTTCTTTTCTTTTCTTGATTTAGTATACACCAGTATATGCCAAAAACTAGGAGTCGAGGCAATCCTTTACTCTCATTGGATCTAAAGCTTAAAAGAATTCTACAAACACCACAAAGGATGTTAGATCAAGTTCATGATAGTGTCCTGTTGGGGTTTGAGACCCTCAGATTGTACCTCCTCCTCCACCTACTGATCCATAGAATATTGCTAATAGACAGATGGAGTAATTATTAATAGAGGCATTTGAAGAGAGAAGAGCAATTGAGGAGGCTCAGCTTGCTTAATAGGCACATCTGGCATTTCCCAGACTTGTCGATGATCATCAAGCACCACTCAATGCAAATTGTGATAGAGGGAGGAGTGGCAGAGCTAGAGTTATCCCAAATTATCAGTATCTACCACCATATGAGTAAGATAAAGACATGGTTTATGTTGAGCTTGCTGAGACTGGAGCCATTGTTCCACCTTATTGAAAATGAATGAATTCATCTTGAGTACCTCACCCGTGTGCTTTATTTTAAAGCTACTCTTCATGTTAGTGTTGTCCCAGTGGGAATGTGTTAATTATCCTGTACTTATCTTTACTCTTAGTTTACTGCTAATCCTTTTCAATGATGCTAAAAGAGGGAATACTGATTTTATATGTAAGGAGAATAGGGTAAACTGGGCTTAGGTAGAGAGAGGTTTGGGGAAAAGAGACTTAAGAAGCATCTCTATTCTTTCATTTTTAGCATTGTGGGCATCCAACAAGTGTTTGGTGAGGACTTCCTCTTTAGCATTCAATCCTTGAATTTCACTAGTTAGTTCTTCCACTTGTGCCTAGAGTTTTGCATTTTCAGCTTGAAGTTCATTAGTAGTAGCTGGCCCCTTAGAAGATTACTTATGATTCTACAACTTTAGATGCACTATCTCAGAATCTTTGGTGGCCAACATAATCCTTAACTCCTCTATTTCTTTTCCCAACCTTTCCTGAATAACTATCAACTCAGATACTTGAGACACAGATCCATCTTTTCCCTCAATATATTCATTTTTCATAAGAATTATTAGGTTGATCACCTACTTGGCTATTCTGAGTATTCCTCTAGTTCTATTCACACCATAATGTTCAAACACTTTGTTCTATAGATATCCATATGGCATTCTATGTTCGCATTTATTTTCATAAAGAACTTTATACTATGTTCTATAATTAGAGTATGAAGACTAATTAATTCGAACTTGATCAGGCATTCAATTATCATCAAGTCAACACTAGAGGCAATATTTCTTTTTTTAGACCATGGTAACAGGACCTTGTTGGTGAACTCAAATACAAGCTGACACTTATTCCTTAGAAACTTTTTTTTACTACAGTTGTTGATACCCCTCCTACCACTGATGCCTCAATCATGAATTCAGTAGTAGGTTGTTGATTTATCATAGTTCTCACCGCTACAAGAGGTAAATCCAAGATTCTTCCTAGTGTTTCTTCATCCAGCTTAAGAACCTTTCCCTGCACCTGTGTAGTAAAACTCAAACCATTCTCTGAGAATTCCATGGAGTAGTAGAATTCTCTTAGTTTACCTTCAAAGACAATGGGAGTTGGTTCTTCTCGCAGGTGCAACCTACTCTGATGCCTCACACGCTCCACCAGTGCAACCATCCTTGGTTTTCATAGATTTTTGGATCAAACACTCTCCTATACAGACCCTTTTGTGTTATCAGGTTCTTAATCCTCTTTTCTTTGGATTTCTATTCTTTTCTTCATTCTTTTTCTTTCTTTTGGGCTCACTACTTGGCTCTTCTTTTTCATTAGTTTTTCTCTCCATAGGACTGGGTCTATCTAAATCTTCTTTTTTCTTGACATCTATATGTTTCTTTACATACTACTACATTGCGTCCTCCTTTGCTGCTGCTTCATCTTCTTTGTAACTAGCCATCCTTCCTCATATCCTTGACAATTATCTTTGTAAAATAGGCAACATCAGTGTATTCTTCTGCTGAATTAATTTTGAATGCCTTTAGTTCCAAGTATTTTTCCCTTTTTGCTTCATTCTTCTCCACCCCTTGCTAATTTTTAAGCTTGTGGGTTTTTAGATTTCCAATCAATTCATCCATAGTGAGGATCTTTAGGTTTTTGGATTATATTATAACATCTACTTTTCTTTCCCAGAAGTTTGGCAGAACCCAAAGAATCTTCCTCACTTTCTTATATAGTAAAATCACTTCTCCTAGGTAGTTTAACTCATTAGTAATGGAAGTGAGTCTTGCATGCATTTCTTGGATGGTTTCTCCTTCTTTCATGGTGAAGGTTTCATACTGAGTAGTCATCATGTCTACTTTTGAAACCTACATATCAATAGTGCCTTCACGAGCAGTCCGTAAGCAATCCCAAATCTCCTTGGCATTTTCACAAGCTGATATCCTATTATATTCAACAGGCCCTATGCCACAGACTAGAAATTTCTTAACCTTGTAGGTTTTCTCAATTTTTCTTCTATCTTCATCATCATCATATTCCAACCTACTTTTTACTACCATTTTTGTAATTTCTCTCTATTTGACTTCTCTAATAGGGACATGAGGACCATCTAGAATTATATCCATCAACTTACTTTCCTCAGCCATGATAAAGTGAAACATCTTGGTTTTCCACCCCCCATAATATTGCCCATTGAATCTTGGTGGTCAAGTAGTAGATTACCCTTCTTCTAGATTAGGTGGAGCAACCATGCTAACTTAGACACTCTAGGTATGAACCTTTTAGAGAAACCTTATTCTGATACTAATTGTTGAAACCCTAGGGGTTGCACCACATAGTGAGGGACCAGTTCCCTTAAAGTTAATCACAGACAAAATATAGTAAAATAACTAGGATTCAAAATATAGAGCAGAAAGAGTAAGAACATAAGATAGTGCACCATATAGGGTTTTTGCTGCCTCTCTTCACTTTTATAATTGCCAAAAATCATTTGATGAAGAAGCATATTTTTCCTTTTATAGATGAGTGATGATTAAGGCTGAAATATCATTGGACCAAGTGTCGTAATCAGTGCGGTCAACACCTGTAAGTTTATTACACACAAGGACAAAACTGTGCAGACATGTATGCCAACTATACTGTACTATGAACATCCAAGGATCTAGTTCCTTGCGATTAGATGCTCATCATCAAAACTACATATAGCACACCTACTTTACCCCCCTAATGTAAAGTTTGATATTAGAAGTGCAATGATCCAATTGCTTAATCTAAATGGTGTATTCTCGAGGGTAGCAACAGATGATGCAAATTTGCATCTCGCCAATTTTACTGGGATATGTACTTCATATACTATTCCTGGGGTGGATCAGGAAGTGTTGAGGTCACAGTTATTTCCTTTTTTACTAATTAGTGAAGTATAATTGTAGCTGGGGAAACTACCTAGAGGCTCAATTATGACTTGGCATGAGCTGTGCAGACAATTTTTGAATTGATTCTTCCCCTGCCAAAATGCTACAACTAAAAGATGACATCTATAATTTCTAGAAGTTACCTGCAGAGTCTTTGTATGAAGCATAGTTTTGGTTAAAAAATAAGTTGAACATAGTACCTCATCACCGAATTCAGGGTTCCAACCTGTTGGAGATATTCCATAGATCTTAAATGTTAGCTCTAGTGCAATGGGAAACACAATATCTGGAGGTGCTGTTATGCGTCTGCGTTGGGATATGGCCTAAGAGATTGTAGATGAGATCTCTGTCACTAACCGAGGATGGAATACTTAGGAGACTGATAGAGGAACTGGTACATATGATATTAGAGTTGTTAGTAACTACAGAGCTAGTGATGATACTATAGAATAAGAAGTTGCATAACTCAGAACTAATATTAGGCTGCTTCAAAATAATTTTCCATAATGACAGCTGAAAAGGTGAACATAGTAGGGGCACAGGGATCTACTTCCAGAGCTTATGAGTTTGATGTAGATGAGAAAACAAAGTATTTGGATCGCAAAATGAAAGGTTTTTTAGAAAAAGGGCAAGGAAACTAAAGTTGGAACTACTATAGTGATAGGTACCAAGATACGAACACAGAATAAGATGGTGATTGGAGACACAAGGATGACTACAAAGAGAAGAGTGACACATATGTCCCCCTAGGTAGCTGAGATATCGAGTCTAGAATGGAAGCAGCGTTGTTGAAATTAGTAAAAGGCCATAAAAGTAGAGAGCTATCTTAAGGATATTAAGGCAGACCTATTAGGGTTGAATCTAAAAGTAGAGTTACAAGCTACCACGATAAAACAACTAGAGTAGCAGTTTGGTGAAATGTCATCCACGTTGAATCAAAGGAAGCCTGGTACTCTTCCTATTAATACAGTGCAAAACCCAAAGAATAATAGTCATTGACATACCATTACCTCTCAGAGTGGTAAAACTACCATGGATCCACCCGAGCCCATTATGATTGAGTTAAAGAATGATGATGACCCTATAGATATTGAGAAATCACCTAAAATTAAGAGTATTAGCAACTAAAATAAAGTTAAGGGTAAGGTTGAGGATCCTATTCTAAAGACTATCTCAAGACCTCTCCCTCATTTTCCTCAAATATTGAAAAAGAAGCAGTAATAAAGTAAATATCAGAAGTTCCTATCTATGTTGAAGGAGCTTTTATAAACATTCACTTATAGAGGCATTGGAACAAATGCCTGGCTATGCAAATTTTTAAAGGATTTAGTCACCAAGAAGCGGGCATTCAGTTATGAACTAGCTAATAGTGTACATCAATGCAGTGTTGTTGCTACTAGATCATTATTAGAGAAGAAAGAGGATCCTAGTGCTTTCACCATTCCTTGTACTATTGGATCTTTCAACTTTGCTCGGGCACTATGTTATTTGAGAGCTAGTATCAATTTTATACGACTAATAATGTTCAAGCAGTTGGGGTTTGGAGCACCCAAATCGACATCCATGAGATAAGCAGTTGGGGTTTGGAGCACCCAAACCCACATCCATGAGATAAGCAGTTGGCGTTTGGAGCACCCAAACCCACATCTATAAGACTATTGATGGTGGATCAAAATATGAAAAAGTAGGTTAGTATTCTGTGTGATGTATTGGTAAAGGTGGACTTTTTTATCTTCCATCCTAATTTTATGATATTGGATTATGAGGTGGATTTTCAAGATCCAATTATTTTAGGCTGACCATTCCTAGCTACAGGTAGTACTTTGATTGATATGGATTTGGGATAGCTGATGTTCAGACACAACAATGAGAAGGTAATTTTCAGTGTATGCCAGTCTATGAAACAACCAGATAAGTTAAGGGTAGTGTCTATGATAGAGATCTTTGATGATGATATGGATTAACTCTATGATGTTAATGTATTGACTGCCTATGATATTGGTACAATGACAATTCCTATCGAAGAAAGAATGGGTATTGAATCCTTAGCAATAGTGATTATGAATTACGACAGTGATGGAGTTGAGGAATACAACAAAGTGGTAGGTTCTTTGTATGGGAGAGTTTCATATACTTACGCCCCAAAGAAGCTTGATCTAGATCTAAAGAGTAGAACCACTTCTCCAGCTCATCTATCAATCAAACAATCACTAGTATTAAAGTAAAAGGCCCTTCCCTCCCACTTGTTCTATTCTTTCTGAGGGGACAAAAACACATTACCAATGATTATTGTTATAGATTTGATAAGAGACTGAGGTAGAGACATTGTTGTCTGTGTTGTAGAAGTTTAAATGAGCTATAGTATAGACTATTATAGATATTGTGGGTATTTCACCAGGAATTTATACGCATAGAATCCAACTTGATTCAGACTTTATCACGAGTATTGAGCACTAACAATGATTGAATCATCCTATGCAGGAGGTGGTGAAGAAAGAGATCATTAAGTGGTTAGATATTGGTGTTGTTTACCCCATTACTGATATTAAATCAATCAGTCATGTTTAGTGTATCCCAAACAAAGGCGACATTACAGTAGTGCCAAATGAGAAGAACAAGCTTGTGAAAATGAGACCATTCATAGGTTGGAGGGTGTTCATTAACTATAGAAAGTTAAATACATGGACACAAAAAGACCACTTCCCAATGTCATTCATGGATCAGATGTTAGATCGACTTGAGGGAATGGGCTGGTATTGTTTTTTGGATGGACATTCAAGTTACAATCAAATCACGATTGCTTCTAAAAACCAAAAGAATACAACCTTCATTTGTCGGGACATTTGCATTCAAGAGAATGCCATTTGGTTTGTGTAATGCCCCAACCACAATTCAGAGATTATGATGTCCATTTTCTCTGACATGGTAGAAGTACCATAGAAGCATTGATGGGTAATTTTTTGGGAGTTAGTGGTTCTTTTGATGGTTCTTTGGTTCACTTAGCCAACACTCTCTGACATTGTGAAGAATGCAACTTGGTACGTAATTAGGAGAAGTGCCACTTTATGGTTAAAGAAGGAATTGTCCTTGGGCACAAATCTCTAAAAGAGGCATAGAGGTTGACAAGGTGAAAACTAAAGTGGTTGAGAAGTTACCACCATGAATTGCAATTAAGGGAATTTGAAGCTTTTTGGGACATACAGTTTTTTATAGGTAATTCATCAAGGATTTCTCAAAGATTACTAATCCTTTATGCAAACCTCTTGAAAATAAGGTGAAGTTTGATTTTGATGAGGTATGTATGAAAGCTTTGGAGTGCTTAAAGAAGTGGCTTGTGTCTGCCCCTATCATTGTGTATCTTGACTGGTCCTTGTCATTCGATATCATGTGTAAAGCAAGCGGAGTGGCCTTAGGTGTTGTCCTAGGACAAAGGAGAAAAAAGATTCTGAACCCTATCTAATATGCTGGAAAGACATTAAACACTGCTAAGAAGAATTATACTATGATTGAACAAAAGCTACTTGGAGTGTTTTTTTCCTTTGAAAATTTTTGGTCTTCTTTGATTGGCACTAAGGTTATTATTCATATAGATCATGCAGCCTTAAGATACTTGATGGCCAAAAAAATATGCAAATCCTAGAATAATCATTGGGTTCTCTTGCTATAAGAGTTTGATTTTGAGGCAAAAGACTAAAAGGGTACAGAAAATCAAGCTGCTAGTCATTTGTCCATACTTGAGGATGAAGCAATGAAAATAGTAGGGAATGGGCTTGAAATCGATGATACTTTTCTAAATGAGCAGATCTTGGCAGCATAAAAAAACCTAATTCCCTAGTTTTCTAACTTCGCAAGTTAACTAGAAAGTGATCTCATCCCAAAAGATCTATCCTTCTAGTATAGAAAGAGATTTATGCATGAGGTAAGGAATTTTTATTGGATAAACCTTTCTTATTTTGAATTTATACGGATGAGGTTATTTATAGATGCATCCCTGAAGTGGAGATGATAAGTAATCTTGAGGCTTGTCATGATTCACTAGTTGAGGGTCACCATGGAGGAACCCGCACAACCCACAAGAACTTGCAATGTAGGTACTACTGGCCTATGATATTCAAGGACTCTCATGACTTTACTTCAGCCTGTGACCAATGCCAGCATCAAGGAAATATCTCTAGATGCGATAAACTCCCCATGACACCCATTCTGGAGTTAAAGCTATTTTATGTATAGAGGATAACTTCATAGGTCCATTTATAAGCTCCTTTAGAATAAAGTACATTCTTGTGGTGGTAGACTATATGTCTAAATGGGTGAAAGCAGTTGCGCTCCCCAATAATAAAGGAAGAAGTGTCACCACCTTCCTGAAGAAATACATCTTTTCTTGATATGGCACACCACATGTAATCATTAGTGATGGTGGGTCACGCTTCTACAATTTCCTGTTCAAA
>NC_061111.1:106951512-106960675 GCF_002878395.1 Capsicum annuum | reverse complement strand
TCAAAAACTTCAAGAAAACATCAAAGAATTCATTTTTGACTCTCAAGCTCAAATAACAATATATATTCAATAATCAACTCCTCATAGAAAAGCTTAAATCAAGACACTTATCTCAAATCATTTGGAAGTCATCAATACATAATAACAATATTCAACTAATGGCATAAGCTCTCAGTTTAAGAAATAAAATGTTGAAAATAATCTCGTATATTAAACTTGAACAACTCAAATCTCATAAATCATTAATAAAGTAATTTGGGTGTAAACCCACTTTGTAAATTCATGAAAATCATTAATAGAAATTAAATCTTTGGGCACAAAAATGAAAGAAGTGTTTTTGTTCAAAATCCCACATACCTTAGATTAGAAAATTGGATGAACAAGCTTTCTCTAAACTTCCCTTCTTACTCTTGGGAGATGTTTCTTGAAGCCTTTGAACATAGGAAACTCAATTCTCAACTCATTTGCATAATTTATGGTGAGTTCTTAGATTTTTTCTGAGAAGGGTTTTTGATTTGATATGATTTGTAGGAGAAAACCCTAGCCCCTAAGTGTTAGAGATGAGCAAATGAGGCCAGCTGGTTTATCAAGAATATATATAAGGGTTTAAAAGAGTGGAAAGGACCGAAATACCTTTTAAAATCAAGTTGAAAATTGTTGATCGGGGTCTGCGATGGTTGAAATGATAGTCCATTGGGAGTTTGACGGTTCGCCAGATCGTCCATCACTCGAGGGCCAGGATAAGGCCATACTGCCTCATCTTGACGGTCACCACATTGGTCGGTTAAATTTTTGGCTGTTCACCATTTTGGCTATCGCTCAATGGCCAGAAAAGGGAGTCACTCCCTTGGTTTGATGTGAAGATCGATGGTCCATCAAAGACTTGACGATCCGTCAAATCGACTGTCAAACTTGGGCGATTCTAACAATGCTTGGTAAAATGGCCATTTCTTATTCTGATACTAAATTTTGGTGAAATTGGTATCGTTGGAAATCTAACTCAATTTCCCACACAATAGGAAGTCATTTTTAGGAAAATTCAACAAGATTAAAACACTAATCACTTAGAAAGTCCTTCTCAATCTCTTAGGGCCGGAATCACACCTCACTCAACATGCCCTAAGGCTCAAATTATGAGCGAACCTTGCGTGACCTTACACACTCTTACCAAAGTAAATAAACCATACCATCTAGACTTCAACTTACCTGGAAATAGGCAAGGTCTCGAATTATACAACAATACATTGTCACCTAGCTCAAATACTCTTTTATCAATTTTTTTTATCATAATATAGCTTTATCTTCTCCTTGTAAAGTGTAGAACTCTCAAAACCTCAGTGTCAAAACTCATCCAACTCATTCACTTTACTTATTCTTGCTTTCGCTACCTTATTCCACTCAAAATTCAACCTTCCCAATGACCACAGTGCTTTATGCTCAAGTTTAACAGGCAAGTGACATGCCTTACCATACACCAACTGATACGGAGAAGCACCTATGGGGGTCATGAAAGCTGTTCTGTAGGTCCATTATACATCATTGAGCTTTCTTTACCAATCATTCCTATTGGCTTTAACTGTCTTCACCAAAATATACTTTTTCTCTCTATTGGACACTTCAACCTGTCCGCTAGTCTGAGGATGACAAGGTGTGGTCACCTTATGCTTTACATCATACTTCCCAAGAAAATTTTTGAACAGGAAATTATAGAAGCGTGACCCACCATCACTAATGATTACATGTGGTGTGCCATATCAAGAAAAAGATGTATTTCTTCAGGAAGGTGGTGACACTTCTTCCTTTATCATTCTCAATATCAAGTGTACTTGCTCATTAACCCATATCAAATGTCAAAAACTTCAAGAAAACATCAAAGAATTCATTCTTGACTCTCAAGCTCAAATATCAATATATATTCAATAATCAACTCCTCATAGAAAAGCTTAAATCATGACACTTATCTCAAATCATTCAGAAGTCATCAATTCATAATAACAATATTTAACTCATGGTATAAGCTCTCAATTTAAGAAATAAAATGTTGAAATAATCTCGTATATTAAACTTGAACAACTCAAATCTCATAAATCATTAATAAAGTAATTTGGGTGTACACCCAATTTGCAAATTCAAGGAAATCAATAATAGAAATTAGATCTTTGGGCACAAGAACGAATGAAGTATTCTTGTTCAAAATCCCTCATACCTTAGATTAGAAAATTGGATGAACAAGTTTTCTCTAAACTTACCTTCTTACTCTTGGGAGATGTTTCTTGAAGCCTTTGAAGTTGGGAAACTCAAATTCTCAACACATTAGCACAATCTATGGTGAGTTCTTAGATTTTTTTGGAGAAGGTCTTTTGCTTTGATATGATTTGGAGAAGAAAACCCTAGCCCCTAAGTGTTAGAGATGAGCAAATGAGGTCAGCTGGTTCATCAAGAATATATATAAGGGTTTAAAGGAGTGGAAAGGACCGAAATACCCTTTTAAAAAAAAGTTAAAAATTATTAATCGGGGTCTGCGATGGTCGAAATGATGGTCCATCAGGAGTTTGACAGTCCGCCAGATCATCCGACGCTCAAGGTCCAGGATGAGGCCATACTGCCTCAGCTTGATGGTCACCGCGATGGTTCGTCAAATTTTTGGTGGTTCACTATTTTGGCCATCGCATGATGACCAGAAAAAGGAGTCACTTCCTTCATTTGACGGGAAGATCGACGGTCCATCGAACACTTGAAGATCCATAGGATTACCCATCAAACCTGAGCGATTCTTACAACACTTGGTAAAACGGCCATAACTTCTCACCCCGATACCAAATTTTGGCAAAATTGGTATCGTTGGAAAGACAACTCAATTTCCCACATAATAGGTAGTTATTTTTAGGAAAATTCAACAAGATTAAAACACTAATAACTTAGGAAGTCCTTTCTTAATCTCTTATGGCTGAAATCACACCTCACTCGACTTACCCTAAGGCTCAAACTATGAGGGAACCTTATGGGACCTTACAATATCTCCCCCTTGGGAACATTCATCCTCGAATGTCATGATTTAGGCTAGGAATACAGGAAAAATAGAGTACACATAGCTGAATACTCCAGAAAATGCAACAACTCATACAAAGATAGATGGATAGCTGAACTTTAGATTAGAAGAGATGAATCAAGGAAGGATAATACCTTTGGACTGATCTAAACTTGCAAAAAAGAGGTGTGGGTACTTGGCCCGCATATCTACTTCTACCTCCCAAGTAGCACCCTCAACAGACTGGTTCCGACACAAAACTTTGACCAAGGGAACTTCTTTATTCCTTAGTCTACGAACCGGAAAATCTAGGATCTCCATGGGAATCTCATCGAAGGAAAAGCTATTCTGAATATCGACGCTCTCTAAAGGGCTAACCACAATAGAACCACCGATATTCTTCTTAAGCATGGAGACATGGAAGATAGGATGAACGGTGGACAACTCCGGGGGCAACTCAACCTCATAGGCCATCTACCAACACGGCTCAAAACTCTATACAGGCCAACATAATATGGACTAAGCTTTCCCTTCTTACCAAATCTTTTCACCTCTTTCATGGGTGAAATCTTCAAGTACACCAAATCACCTACCTCAAACTCAAGATCTCTCATCCTCACATCGTCAAATGATTTTTGATGACTCTAAGTGGTCTTCAATCTTTCTCTAATCAACTTAACTTTCTCCATGGCTTCAAACACTACATCGGATCTAATTGCAGCAGCTTCACCCACTTCAAACCAACCTATGGGTGACCTACATCTCTTCTCATACAAATCTTCAAACGAAACCATTCCAATGCTAGCATGAAAACTATTGTTATAAGCAAATTCAATTAATGGCAAATGCTCATCCCAACTTCCTTTGAAATCAAGAACACATGCCCTCAATATATCCTCCAAGGTCTAGATGGTCCTCTCAGCCTGACCATCGATCTGCGGATGAAAACTGAAGCTAAGATGAACTTGGGTACTGAGACCCTTCTGAAAATCCCTCCAAAAATGAGAAGTAAATTGAGTACCCCTATTGGAGATAGTAGACAAAGGAACTCCATACAACCTGACAAATTCTCGAATGTACAGCTTA
Source organism: Capsicum annuum (assembly GCF_002878395.1). Taxonomy (NCBI): domain Eukaryota; kingdom Viridiplantae; phylum Streptophyta; class Magnoliopsida; order Solanales; family Solanaceae; genus Capsicum; species Capsicum annuum. The sequence continues at coordinate 106,956,561 of NC_061111.1, read as the reverse complement.
ACATAGTCCTCAGTTGTGAAAAATGTATGCATTAGCAAGAAAAGAGCAGACTTAGTCAACCTGTCTACAACGACCCAAATCAAATCATGATGACGTCGAGAAGGAGGTAAACCAGTCACAAAATCCATGTTCATTTCCTCCCACTTCCAAGTAGGACTACTGAATTCTTGCATCATTTCACCGGGTCGTTGGTGCTCTATCTTAACTTGTTGGCAAGTTGTACACTTCTCTACAAAATTCGCTATATCTTTTTTCATACCATTCCACCAATAAATTTCTCGCAAATCACGGTACATCTTGGTAGTACTGGGATAAATAGAATATTGTGCGCCATGCGCTTCATCCATAATTCTCTGCCTCAAATCATCAAGATCAGGCTCACACAACCTATTCTAAAATCTCAATACACCATCTCCCCCTTGGGAGAAAACCTCCACCTTTTGGTCTGTAATTGACTCTTTCTGTTTGACCAAACAAGAATCTATGTCTTGCTTCTTCTTTACTTCTAAAACTAGAGAAGACTCGGAACTACTCTGAACCCAAACATTACCCTCAACTAAATCAAGCAATCTAACTCCTAACCTAGCTAGATGATGTACTTCACGATCTAACTCCTTCCTATCTTCCTCGACATGTGCCATACTACCCATGGACAATCTGCTAAGGGCATCCGTCACTACATTAGCCTTACCTGTCACTCATATCATAATCTTTCAACAACTATAACTGCCTCCTTTTCCTAAGATTCAACTCCTTCTAAGTAAACACATACTGTAAGCTCTTATGATCAGTAAACACATCAACATGGACACCATAGAGGTAGTGTCTCCAAATTTTTAAAGCAAAGACCACAGCGGCTAACTCAAGATCATAGGTCAAAATTCTTCTCATATGGCTTCAGCTACCTGGAGGCATAGGCTATAACCTTAACCTTTTGCATCAACAAACAACCCAACCCAACTCTAGAAGCATCACAGTACACCACAAAATCATCAACACCATTAGGAAGGGTCAATACAGGGGTTGAAGTGAGCCAAGTATTCAACTCCTAAAAACTCTTGTTACAAGAATCAGACCACAGGAATTTAACTTTCTTTTGGGTCAACCGAGTCAAAGAAGATGCGATAGAAGAGAAACCCTCAACAAAATGATGGTAGTAGCCAGCTAGACCTAAGAAACTCCTAATATCAATTGGGGAAATAGTTCTAGGCCAATTCTTCACAGCTTCTATCTTTTGAGGATCAACTCAAATACCTTCAAAAGAAATAATATGACCCATAAAAGCAACTGACCTTAGCCAAAATTTGCACTTGCTAAATTTTGTAAATAGTCGATGATGTCTAAGGGTTTGTAAGTCTATTCGGAGATGATCTGCATGGTCGTTCTCACTTAGAGAGTATATATGAATATCATCTATCAACACAATAATAAACATATCTAGGTACTATCTGAACACCCGATTCATGAGGTCCATAAAAGCTTCTGGGGCATTTGTTAGCCCAAAGGACATGACCAGGAACTCAAAATGACCATAACGGGTATGAAAAGTTATCTTTGGAATATCGCACTCCCTAACTTTAAGCTGGTGATAACCAGATCTCAATTCTAATTTTGAGAAATAGCTGGCACCTTGTAGCTGATCAAATAGGTTATCAATTCTAGAAAGAGGGTACTTGTTCTTGACTGTGACCTTATTAAGTTAAAGATAGTTGATGGACATCCGCAATGAACCATCTTTCTTTACCCCAAGGAGATACAGTAGGCCTTATGAAACCTTTATCTAGAAGATCTTTGAGTTGCTCTTTCAAATCCTTAAGTTCTGTGGGAGCCATACAATACGAAGGAATAGAAATAGGCTGTGTATCAGGAAGAAGATCAAACCCAAAATCTATCTCTCTATCGGGAGGTACCCCTGGGAGATCTTCCAAAAAAACATTGATAAACTCATTAAAAACGCTAATTGACTGAATGGTCGAAGTCTTGGACTTAGTATCTTTAACTCAAACCGAATGATAGATGCAACCCTTGGATATCAATTTCCTAGCGTTAAGATAGGATATAAAATGACTCTTGGGAGATACAAAATTTCCAGACCACTCAAAGGCTGGCTCATTGGGAAATTGAAACTTGACTACACAGATCCGACAGTCTATAGATGTATAATAAGAGTGAAGCCAATCCATACCTAGAATAATATCAAAATCAACCATGTCTAACTCAATCAAGTCCGCCAATAAGACTCTGTGAAGAAAAGTGATAGGATACTTCTAATATACTTGTTTAGAAATAACAAATTCATCTACTAGGGTAGAAACTAGGAGAGGCTCAAAAATATTTTCAGTATTGATCTCAAAATCCACAGCCACCAATGGATTCATATAAGAAAAACTTGACCCAGGGTCCATTAACACATACATATCAAAATGAAATACATGGAGCGTACTAGTAACAATATCTGGGGAATCCTCCTACTCCTGGTGGGGTGGTATAGTATCAAAGTGATTCTGGCACTGACTATTTGCAGTACTCGATGAGACACCCTGAGGAGGAATTGGACGAACAAAAGGGGCTGGGGCACTGATAGCCTGACTCTGGGGATGAACATCATGGATCCCCTGTCTAGCATACGGGAAATCTCTGAGTTGGTGGCCCAACTTACTGCAACCAAAACAACCTTTCTGTTCGGCCAAACACTTCCGGGATGTGTCCTACCACATTTAGGACATGGGGGATAGTTAGGTCTATTACTCACACTGTCCTAGGACCTGGACATATTAGGCCTACTACCCTTCTCCCGCCTGATTATGGATGCGAGGGCACTAGCTGATAAAGGTGATGGCACGAATGAATGACTTTGATACTGAGGGCAGATCCCTCCAGAAATGTAGTCTAACCATGCCCCTACTGCTCTGATCTAACTCTCTTATTTCTTTTTATTCTCTCTCTCTCTCCCCTTCACCTTGTCCTGTTTAATTTGCTGAGCATGTATCATTAATCTAGAAAGATCTATATCCCTATTGAGCATAGTGGATCTACACTTTTTCAAATCATAACTCGATAAGCCAGTTAAAAACTTACTCATACTGGCCCTAGAATCAGCCATCATACCGGGAGCATACTTAGACAACTGGTTGAATTTAACATAATACTCCTTAAATGTTATGAAGCCTTGTTGATCATTCATAAATTCTTCTAGTTTCTCTTCCCTCATCTCCGTGGGAAAAAATCTATCCAAGAAGGTGTCCTGGAATAATTTCCAAGTCATGGGAGTGGCATTCTCCCCTTTACTTTTCCTCCACACCTCTATCCAGTCATAAGCAACATCTTTCAAGCATTAGGAATCTAGCTCCACACTTTCTTCCTTTGTTACATGCATAATTTGGGTAATCTTTTTCACCTCATCAAGGTACATATATGGATCCTCACTTTCCCTTGACCCATAAAACTCTGGCGAATTCATCCGCATAAAATCACGAACCTGAGCTACCGCTGAATTACCTTCTTACAGAGGTGGGACTGCGGCCTAAATATTAGCCTGAGCATTGGCGGTAACTGCCTAGGATAGCTCCTAAAAAGCTACTCGAAATTCAGCATGAGACACATGCTCGTATAAAGGATCAACGGGTTGAGGTTGCTCATTATTTCTACGAGATCTATGAGGAGGCATTTTCTGTCATAAGAGAGCACGAATTAATGGCAGAGAGAAACAGTCGTAGACACAATAGACTTTTGAAAGAAAAAAACAACTTTTCCTAAAACATCCCATAGTTTCTTACTCATAGATGTGGCGCGCTACACACCGATGACAAGACTCTACATAACATGGCTTGTCAGACTCCTTAGGACTCTTTAAACATTAGGCTATGATACCAAGCTTGTAATGCCCCAAGATCCCATCCTGAGACGTCACACAATTCTTAAGGCCACAAGTGGCCCAAGCTAACCCTCTAAGCCTGTCATCACTTTTAGAACTCACTATGACCACAATCAAGCTAGAATAAGGTAGAATAATCATGCCATGAACATACTGGAATATGAAGAAATACTGTCATGTACAAACAAAATATAGAAGTTCCATACATACTGGTTCTCTAGTCTTACAAGGCCTCTACTATATAAGACTGAGAAACCATTGGGACAGACCCCCAACTGACTCGTACTGATCTAAAAAGAAATGTCATCTACTATTAAGACAAAATTAGGGATATAGGTCCTCAAACCATGAGGACTCACCAACGGTAAGAGTGTAGATGATGGTACTCGAAGATCACTATCATTACTGAGACTGAACACCTGAACCTATATCACAAGAAAAATATAGAACATAGAAGAGTATGGGAATTAGTACTTGGGAATGTACTGAGTATGTGGGGGTGCAGGCAATATTTTAAATAATATCATAAATGTATGAGAAAATTATGCATGTAGACACTAATGACTCACTTCTCTTGAATTACCTGAAACATAGTTTCCATAAATCATCAATAATAACCCATTCTTCTTAAATCTCAGAAACCATTGGACTCACCTCAAACTCTTTGACTCAAGACTTAGAGGGACTTGGTAACACATAAAACTTGGACTATTATGGACTTGGGAGTTTCTCATAACCGACATAAACCATGTGAGTTTACATGGAGTCAAACGTCTTGCCCATGTTGGGGAGAGTTGTTCTATCCTTACCATCGGAGTAGAACCTTAACTTTAGCGATCACTGTCTTGGCCTTTAGCCCTTAATCTTAATCCTATGGTGGCACGTAGTTCTGGGGAAGTTGGATGAGCTAAACCCACACTTCCCGCTCGGTGCTAAATACTACTCCCAAACTTAAGCTTAGAACGCGTTAGGAAATCCACCTTAATCAACTCAAGGGTCTACCATAGAGACCAAATCATAATTATTTATCATTTTTAAATCAAAACAATTGTGGATTCCTATCTTGACTCAAAGTCAAACAATCTTTCTCAATACTAAGTGTACTTGCTCATTAACCCATATCAAATGTCAAAAACTTCAAGAAAACATCAAAGAATTCATTTTTGACTCTCAAG
>NC_061111.1:106910714-106948512 GCF_002878395.1 Capsicum annuum | reverse complement strand
AAATAATTATGATTTGGTCTCTATGGTAGACCCTTGAGTTGATTAAGTTAGATTTCCTAATGCGTTCTGAGCTTAAGTATGGGAGTAGTATTTAGCACCGAGCGGGAAGTATGGGTTTAGCGCATCCAACTTCCCCAAAACTACGTGCCACCGTAGATTAAGATTAAGGGCCAAAGGCCAAAACAGTGATCACTAAAGTTAAGGTTCTACTCCGATGGTAAGGATAGAACAACTCTTCCCAACGTGGGCAAGACGTTGGACTCCATGTAAGCTCACATGGTTTATGTCGGTTATGAGAAACTCCCAAGTCCATAATGGTCCAAGTTTCATGAGTTACCAAATCACACTAAGTCTTAAGTGAAAGAGTTTGAGTTGAGTACAATGGTTTTTGAGATTTAAGAAGCATGGGTTATTATTGATGATTTATGGAAACTATGTTTCAGGTAATTCAAGCGAAGTGAGTCATTAGTGTCAGCATGCATGATTTTCTTATACATTTATGATATTATTTAAAATGTTGCCTGCACCCCCACATACTCAGTACATTCCCAAGTATTGATTCCCATACTCTTCTATGTTCTACATTTTTCTCATGATGTAGGTTTAGGTGTTCAGTCTCAGCAGTGATAGTGATCTTCGAGTTCCACCATCTACACTCTTACCATTGGTGAGTCCTCATGGTTCGAGGATCTATATCCCTAATTTTGTATTGATAATAGATGACATTTCTTTTTAGATCAGTACGAGTCAGTTGGGAGTCTGTCCTAATGGCTCTTCAGTCTTACATAGTAGAGGCCTTGTCAGACTAGAGAACCGGTATGTACGGAACTTCTATATTTTGTTTGGACAGGACAGTATTTCTTCATATTCCAATATGTTCATGGCATGATTATTCTTTCTTATTCTAGCTTGATTATTGTCATAGAGTTCTAAAAGTGATGACAGGCTTAGAGGGTTAGCTTGGGCTACTTGTGGCCTTAAGCACCGTGTGACGTCTCAGGATGGGGTCTTGGGGCATTACAGAGTGTTTCCATATGGTGCTTAGAATTAAAGTATGATGGTGAATCCCCATTCAAAGTAAATAGACAAAGGGTTAAGCACTGTATGGGTAACATGGAAGAAGTAAGGTTATTGAGGATTTGAGCCTTGGAGGTTATTAAGGATTTGAGCCTTGGTGAGTTAGGCAACTGATTCGTGCTGCGATGTTAAATGAAGTTCTACACAGGAGGCAACCCATGGTGACGGTTGGTGAATTTTGAGTATCTAACTTAGCCACATCGTGCTACAATGTTAAATCAAGCACTTCGTGGGAGGCAACCCATGTTTTCTACTTATTAAATTATAGGGTAACATGTATGTTCTGTGTGCAAGACTGAAGATTGTAAGAGTCACCCAAAAATTTTCAGATATCAGGCCATATGGGGCTCTTTATAAGTCGTAATCATATAATATGACTTATGAGTGGGATTAATAAGGTCCTAAAACAATGATTGATTTCAGGTAATTGGTCTTCGGAGTCATTAAGACTCTTAGAACATATTGTAGTCACTAACTACGACTTGTCACCATGAGTCGTAATGACTAGGGGACCCAGGTAAGGTTCCAAGTCTTTATAGAGGGATATATGACCTGTAATATGTGGTTATGAGTCATACTCAAGACTCATAACCAAGCCTGACCTTTTAAGTCTCACGGGTCAACCCGACCCAAATCGCGATTCTAACACAAAAAAGGGCCAAATAATTAGAAGTCAAATCATTTCAGATGCAAAAGACTCCCTCTCTTCCTTTAATCGGTCATCATCACACAACAACTACTCTATTTTCATCTCTAGGATCAAGATCAACCTAGCCAATCTCCTAAAATTTTAAAATCTCAAAAGTAGGGAAAAATTTCATTAAAGTCAAGAAATTTGATTTTCAACCAAACACGTAAGTTTTTTGTGCTTAAAAGTCTATATTTTAAGTTGGGTCTTACAATAATATATGAGTTATTTAGGTTTCTTGATTCAAGTATGTATGACTATTATCCAAGTCTATTTGTTTAGAATTTTGTAAAGTACTATAGAAATGGGAGTAAAAATTAACTTCATGCGTTAAAACATTACTTAGGGAAGAATATATGGAGTGGTGATGCTGATTTAAAGGTGAATTTTGTGATAGGATTGAGTATTGGAACAAACTAATACTAAACCCCCATGTTACAATGGATACGGGACACCTAACAACTTGTAAAGACACTTAATGAGTCATTACAAGACATGTAACCACTAATAACATAGAGGATTAGAAGAGTGTGGGTTCTGGTATCACTTAAACTCAACTAGAACAATCGTAATCAATCCCTATGACTCGTAGGTAGGAGTTGTAATGACTGGGAAAGCTTATGCATAATACAAAATATTCTAGTCAGCATATGAGTGTTGGTAATGAGTCGTAGCCTAACCTTATGACTCGTTAAGAGAACTCATAATCTGACCCGTAACTACTAACCTTGCCTCTGTCTACATTATGACTCATTCAAATGAGTCATACCCAGTGGTTATGATTCATACCCCTTAGTTATATAGAGTCCAGTACATTCACATTGACACAAAACTTTCTTGTTTTTCTTTTCTATTCATAGAATTCACTAATTAGTCTTATGAAATTAGGTACTGATGGATCCAAAAGGTGATTCATTATCGAATCAAAAGAAGAAAACCAAGAAGAAATCTTCCCTAAAGTCTAATTATCAATTGAGAAATAAGGACACCGACGAGTCAAGCGGTGACCTTGAAGAAAAGCCAGTAAAGGGGCATGTGAAGCCATGGGAGAGACTACCTCGGGGTAAGAAAACAACTTTAGAGAAGGCCACACATCCCAAGAAGGCACCATAAATAAAACATCCTAGCACTTTCCTACCATATTCAGCGTCATCTTTTGATGATGACAATAATAATGAGGATGAAGAAGAAGAAAATGATGATGATGCAGGTAAGGAAGAATCAAGATCCTATGATAAAGAAGATGAGAGTGGGAGTGAGTAGAATATTTCTCCCATTGATGTCCAGCTGATATGCTATAGAAATGTAACACTTTTGATGCTTAAAACTAGGAAAATATGCAAGTTTTGGAGGTTATTTTGTTAGACATGATGCATTTTGGGTATGTTTTGCAGGAAATCATGTTTTGGATTCCAAGTTCATGAAAAAAAGGAAATAAAGAGATTTTGGCTACTTATGTGAGCAATAATGGGTGTTAATGATACCATGTACGGGAATTGAAGAAGAGTTGAAAAGATGACTTTCGACACATACTAAAACTACATGCAGACTACCTATGGACTGCATGCAGGAAAAGCATGTGTTAGAAGTCCAAAATCCTGAGAGCTAACCTATAGGATTTTTTGGTTTAGTAACATACGATAACTACATGCGTCCACCCTGCAGGTCACACGTACCACATGTGCCCAAGGCCAAGGCGTATGTAGGGACCACAAGTAGACACCAACCTTTTTTACTCCTATTTTGTTTAGGCTTTGGTTTTAGGGTTTTCTCATCTAAAATACCTCTTATGTGTTTTTAGTAGAAGTTATGCACTCTTGATACTTACAAATATATTTTGATTCTGAGATTCGATTTTAGTCTTGGAATTCTCTTGTATTGACTTTGGTTGATTAATTCAGTTACAGTTTTGAGTTTTGCACTTCTTATTGTGATTTCATCTTATGCCTACAATCATGAATGTTGTCAATTACTTCACAAGCATGAGTGGCTAAAACCCATAGTTAAGGTTGTGAAAACCCTAGTTGATTGACGAAGTAGGGGAAGCGCTATTGTTGTTACGAACCGATACCTATGAATGCATTGTATTATCTCCACTTTAATAGTTTTCTTAACGGGTGCACAGGTTAGTATCTCACCTAGATTATTACTACTTACTCCAAAAAAGGAATAGTGATTAGGAAAAGATAATGACAACATTAATTTGGAGTTTATCTGTCGATCCACTTTACTAGGTATGATATAAGTAAGATGGTCAGATTTCATATTATAACTAGAGACTCGAAAGGTAATAGTTAACTAGGATCAAGATAAGGGTTAGTAAGGTGATATATTGACTCAGAAGGTAAAGGGGTGAAAACCTTCTGCTCGTACCAAAGACTGTAGAAGGTACATAACTTATCAATTTTGCATGCAAGGTATCAGGTTGGTTCTATAAAGCATGAGAAGCCTATGAAGTTTAGAATCCAGGGAGAAAACAATCATAGTGTTAACCTATGACTGATCATAACTAAAGTTGATACTCACCACTTGTTCGATAATGCTACTCAAAACCTCTTCATTTACTTTTCTAGTTCCGCCCATTTATTACAATAGCTGAGAGCCACGAATCCATGTATTCCCTTGGGATTAGACCCCAACCTTTGTTGGGTTACTATATTTTGCAGTGCCTATATCATCTTTTGAGAGGATGTGTAGCTTGGAGATCACTAAATTTTGGCACTATTTCTAGGAAATACGGTGTTGATTTGTGAATTGAAGTTGTTGCAGTTTTTGGGTTTTATTTTTGTTTTTGTTCTTTATTAGGCATACGATGGTGTATATCTAACATATGGAGTTAAGGAAGTCCCTTACTCCCAGTGAATCCAAATCCAGAGAGAATTTTTCAAACACCTAGTAGGATAGTGGAACGAAAAGAGATGATATTTCTGAAGAGGTTCGTGATATTGTACCTCTCCTTCCTCCCATTGGAGTATAGGATATTATTGATTGATATACTAGTAAGATTTTATATCAAGCTAAAAATGAGAAGAGGGCAACAGAAGAAGCCTAAATGGTAGCTAGGGAGGTAGAGCTAGATGAGTAGAGATAAGAAGCAGACCGCGGAGTAGCACTCAATGGAAATCAGAATAGAGCTAGAGGTGACCATATCTAAGTGATCCTAGCATATCAGTATGTCTATCCATAAATAAATGATGAAGAATATCTTGGATACGTTGAGCCAATAGAGATTATTCCGCCTGCTTTACCCCCAGGCACCAAGTTTTTCATAACAATTGAAATGATTCAACTCTTAAACCTAAAGGGTATGTTTGTGGGTTTGCCTGTAGATTATGCAAATCTGTACTTTGTAAATTTTATCAGGATCTACAGCTCGTATACTATTCTAGGGGTGAATCAGGAAGCACTTAGACTGGGTTGTTTCCCTTCTCACTTATAGGAGAAATATCTTTATGGTTAGGGGAACTGCTAAGAGGCTCTATTACTATATGGAATGAGTTGAGCAGGCACTTTTTAAACCTGTTCTTTCCTCTATCTAGGATGTTACAACTTAAGAATGAGATCTATAATTCCAGGCAGCTGAAGTCAAAATCTATGTACGAGGCAAATTCAGGTTCAAGAAAAAACTGAGTTTGGTGCCAAATCATTGATTGTCAGGGGCTAGCCTATTGGAGATATTCTATAGAGCCTTCACCATCAGTTCCAGATCCATGGAAGACACCATATCTAGAGGAGCTTTTATGATACTACACTAAGAGGCAGCTTTGGAGATGCTAGATCAGATCTTACTCACTAACCGAGGTTGAAAAACTCGGGAGACTGAGAGAGGATCTGACACATATGCTACTGGTGACTTTTACAATCAAAAAATAGCTGATGATTAAGTAATGCAATAGATTGCATTGCTAAGAACTGATATAGGGGTACTAATAAAGCTGTTTGTAGTTGTGACTTTTAAGAAAGTTAACACAGTAGCAACATAGGGTTTATCTTCCAAAGCTTATGAGTTAGAATTAGAGGTAGAGGCAAACTATTTGGATCGTTGTTTGGCGGGTTTTCAAGCCTAAGGGCTAGGGAACCAAGGTATAAACTATCATGATAGATACAGAGACCGTAGTAGAGAGTGAGATAGTGACTGGATGAAAAAGGATGACTATAAAGAGAAGGGAGATAGGTATATTCCACCTGGTAGACAAGATGCAGAATCAAGAATGAAAGTGATATTGATTAAGTTGTAAAGGGCCATAAAATTAGGAGATCAGCCTTAAGAAGATTAAGGCTGACATTTCAAGATTGACCCAAAAGGTCGAATCTCATTTAACTGCTATCAAGCAGTTGGAGCACTAGTTCGGGCAGATATCAAAAACTCTGAATCAAAAGTAGCCAGGTATCTTTCCGATCAATACTGTGCAAAATTTGAAAAATGATGTTCTTGTTCTTTCCATTACCATAAGGAATGATATGAATACTATAGACCCCCTACTACCTACTATGGAAGATGCTATTGATAAGACACTGATAATGCCCAAGCTACACCTTTACTCTAAAGATGATTGTAGTTGCTATCAAATATAATAACCCAATAAAAGCTGAGATCGATTCCAAAGGGAATAAATGGACTTGTGGTTATCATATATTGTAATCAATGGATAAAAACTGGAAAACTAAATAGGGGGATTTGAATAGCAATATCAAACAAGGAGAAAATATCAACTTCGATTGTAATCAGCATTGGTGAGCACTAGGATTATGTCCCCTTGGCTTCTCAACTCCAAAGACATATCGTGCTATTCTAAATCAACATGATACCTTGCATGCAGAATCGATAAGTTATATACCATCTCCAGTCTTTTGGACGAGTAGAAATATTTCTTCTTTTACCTTTTGAGTCTCAGGATGTCGCATTACTAACCCTTATCTTGATCCCAATTAACTATTGCCTTTTGAGTCTCTAATTATTAGATTGAATTGAACCATATTACGTAGATAATACCTAGTAGCGTGGATCGATATCTAAACTCCAAATTACTGTTGTCGTTATCTTTTCCTAGTCACTACTCCTCTTTTGGAGTAATTAGCAATAATCTAGGCGAGATTTTAATGTTGGCCACTGTTAAAATAACTATTAAAGTGAAGATAATACAATACATGCATAGGTATCGGTTTAAAACAAAAATAACACTTCCCCTACCTCGTTAATCCGCCAGGGTTTCCACAACCCTAGTTATAGGTTTTTGTCACTCATGCTTGTGAAGAAATCAATAACATTCACTATCAAAAGCATAGATAAAATCATAATGATAAGAAGTATAAAAGCCCACAACCATAACTGTTAGTCAACTGAAGTCAATACAAGAGAATCCCATGATTAAAATCGAATCTTGGAATCAAAATAAGTTTGTGAGTATAAAAAGTTCATTTCTCTTCCTAAAAAAACATAAAGGGTATTTATAGTACATGAGAAAACCCTAAAACCAAAGATCAAATGAAATAGGAGAAATCCAGATCGGTGGTATCATGTGGTCAGTACCTGCACCCTGACCCTAGGTACAGGTAGTACCTGTGATCCTGACCCTGGGCGTCGGTAGTGGATTAAAAAATTCTGCAAGTTCAGCTCTCAGGATTTTGGACTTTTGACACTTACTTTGCCTACTTGTAGTCTGTAGGCCCCACTTGCAGTTCGTAGGTTGACTTAATTAGTTCCGGGAGTCATATTTTTAGCTCTTTTTTGATTCTCGAACATGCTTTGATCATGAACAAGTTAAAAAGTGTCCCGAACATCCATAATTGCTCCAAAAAGTATCCAAAAATACCTTTTTTAATCCTTTCATGAATATAGTATCCAAAACATAATTTCTTGCAAAACATACCCAAAGCTCATCATATCTAAAAAATAGCCTCAAAAACTTATAAATTTTCTTTATTTTAAGTGTCGAAAGTGTTATATTTATATAGCACATCAGACACCTGTTGTGGTGACACAAAAGGCAAAAAGTGGTGATGATGCAAACTCCAAGGAAAAAGATAAGGGTCCAGTTGCTGAGTAGAAAATAAAACAAATTTTGAGACCGCCCTTACTTTTTCCTTAGTGACTAAAGTAGAAATGAGAGGAAGGAAAATCAAGCGATTTATTAAGATGCTGAAAGAGTTGAGATTGAATATTTCTTTTCTTGAGGCATTAGAGCAGAGCTTGATATGCCAGGTTTATTAATCAACTGGTCACAAAGAAGAAAGGAGTTGATTAAGGATGTGGATGGTTTGTACCACTGTAGTGTTGTCACTACGAGTCCCTAGACCAAAATAAGGGTGATCCCAGAGTATTCACTATACCATGTACTATTGGATCATCACGATTTTCCAGAGCCTTATGTGACTTAGGTGCCAATATAAATTTAATGCCTGGCCGTATTCAAGCAATTGGGATTGAACCCTCTAGAACTGACTTTAAAGTAGCTGGTTATGGCTAACCGCATGGTGAAGAAACCTATGGGAATTTCTTTTGATATGATTATCAGAGTTGACAACTTCATCTTTCCAGCTGGCTTTTTCATTCTGGACTGTGAGGTTGAAATGAGATGACCATTATATTGGGAAAATAGTTTATGGCGACAGGTAGAGCTATGGTTGACATAGAGATTGAAGAGATAAAGTTTAGAGTAAATGGTGAGGAGGTCGTATTCAACATCCAAAAATCAATGAAGCAGCCTACCGATATGAGGTAGTGTCGGTAATTGATTGTATTGATGACCCTGGAGGGTACTCTTATGTGTATCTTGATGAATTATAAGTAATCAAGATACTAGTGTCATATCATGATGTTAAATCAAGCTCTACATAGGAGACATCCCATGGACTTGTTTGTGAAGTATGAGTAACCAACACATCCACGTCGTGCCGCAATGTTAAATCAAGCGCTGAGTGGGAAACAACCATTATTCCATATTTTTTGTAATTTTTATTTTGTAGATTTAAAGCTCTTGGACTTATCCAAAATATGGTAAAATTTCTACATTAATTGATTTCCACGTAAGAGGACCGTGTGATCAACCCATCAGGGCCATAAGTCCCACACGGGCTAGGTAAGTTGAGCCATAAATTAAAAATTCAAAATTTTGAGGTTGAGAATAGAAAGTTGAGGACTTGGGCATATAATCATACTTTTGGGACCATAAATTTAGGTCACAGGACCATAAGTAGCTGGAAAAATATAGAAACGCCAAGTCTGGACAGTAGAAAAATGGGTAAAAAATTTTGGCCCTGCACATGCTGGCCTCATGTTGCACATGTGCCCTATGCCTAGCCGCATGTAGCAGGCGTATGTTGATGCCATGCTAGGTCACTTGTGGTACCAAGTTTTAATTAAAATTTTGGCCCCACCAACACATATTTAAGACGTAAAATAGCCCACCATCCTTAACCTCATTCCAACTCATTCAAATCATCAAAACTTCATTTTTCCCTTTAAATTCAAACTTCTCTCTTAATCATAAACTAACCACGCACTTAAGTAAAGGATAAATTGAAACTTGTTTGAGATACTAACTTCTCCCAACACTGAAAACAAGTTCCAAAGTTGGTTTTGCTTGATTTCTTCATTGTTCACTTTCGGTTCATCATAAAAGAGGTAACTTTCTCAGCTCCTAATGGTTATATATTGATTATTTATTGAATAAACAAGTTGATATGTGTATTACTATGAAAAATATATAGAATCTACCATGATTGTATGTAGAATCCTTGAAGTAACCTAAAATCTTAATGTAGGGCCTTGTTTTGAACTAAATTCTAAGGTTAGGCCCCGACCGAAAGTTGAACTTGAACTAGTAGAGTAATACCAAAGGTTGAGCATGTTTCGTTTTCATTGAAAATCATGATTCTTGATAGGTGTGTGTACATAGGACTTGTTGGGATTTCAAATAGGTTATAGGTGTGAAAATTGAGAAAAAATTCAAAAAAATTGCATTTTGAGTTTTTCTTCAACTTTTGTTATCCTTCATTTTTGTTGGAAACTAACAACTAGTTTTTCAGGTACACATAGCACCAAAAGTTGCAAAGAAGAAGAAGGCTGATACCTCAAGAAGACACTATGAGTTCCCCGATCCTAGTGGTTTATATGATGAGTACCCAACTCAGTGGAGTAGAAAGACGATAGGTAAGGTGACACACAGAGTTACTAGAGAACATTTGTGCTAGGCTGCTCAGGCAGTTGCATCCTAATCGAGGATAAAATCGGATCGGAGGTCACCCCACATATTCCTCCACCATATGATGATGATGATAAGGATGAGGCAGATTCTAAGACTACTCCACAGGTTGTAGCTCAGGACCCCCAGTCTGAGAAAGGGTCCATGGATTCATCTGAGGATGCAGAGCAGGAGGAGTCATCAGTGGTACCCAGTATGATAAGGGTACCACCATTTATGTCAAATAGTTAGATGTACAGTCTGAGGAGAGTACAATTCAGGCTTCCCATAGGGCACCAGTATAACAAGGGCAGAGTCTTACACCTACACATGCCTTAGAGGCATATTCGAGGTAGTGTGTAGAGGATATGTGGGAACTTTATGATATAGATAGTTATATCTAAGATATTGGTAGGACAAAGAGACTTTTTTTATAAGGAGTGGCGGATTGATGTACCGGGGCTGAATAGAGTACCACAGTTATGGGCTTCTTTTGATCGCTATCAATTAGAGTAGATGACTAGACCACTCAATTCATACAGTCAGTA
This sequence comes from Capsicum annuum, assembly GCF_002878395.1. Taxonomy (NCBI): domain Eukaryota; kingdom Viridiplantae; phylum Streptophyta; class Magnoliopsida; order Solanales; family Solanaceae; genus Capsicum; species Capsicum annuum. Next base: position 106,938,016 of record NC_061111.1, on the reverse strand, counting down.
ATGGTGCATGAGTTTTATGCATCATATCGTGCCATAGTATTTCTTCCTATATGTAGATTACAAGGCCCGATGAGGCATATAAAGTAGCTACAACTTGATCATACACTTTTGAGAGGGGTCAAAGTCGATCTATGAGTAGAGACTATCTGTCAGGTCATTTTTGGTCCAAGCTATATCACTCTCAAATCCATAGTTAAGTGTGACTATAGACTAGAGTCTCACATGATAGACACATCATGTAGGAGGCTGAGCATAGACAAGAGAGGGTTGAGATAGATAGGTGGATAGCCAACTATATTTCACCTTTATGTGATGCTACCCCATAGATAGAGGGTCATGGTGTGATCAAGAGGGGTATGTTGATCTTTGAGGCCAAATTTTGGTGGTTTCTCATTCGTTATTGACTGTTCCCAAAAAATTTAGACAATACATTGACTTGGAAGGTAGCATCCCTGGTTTCTAGTATGATGGACGAGTATGTTTTTGATTTTATAGCTATCCTCCAGCATAAAATCCATGATAAAGCATTTAGAAAGATGACTAATCTATCATTCCCTTGCATGGTTCAAAGATTATGTGATGAGGCAGGTGTACCTAAGATACCGAGAGTAAATGAGAGGGTACTTGTGACAGCTACTGCATAGACAAAGAGTATGAATGATCTGGCATGTCCAGTCTTTTCCAGGAGATCTAGAGAGCTTTCTGCAGCACCTCAAGCTCAGACTGAGGGCAAATCAATTTCCACAAAGCCTGGTGATGCACATGGAGGCGATTTGGAAGTGAGTATTGATATAAACATAGGTGAGTAGAGAGAGTCCCCAGATATAAATACTCAGGGTGATAGGACACCAACCACTTCTTCATCAACCCTAGATTCGACCTCATAGTTGATTGGCATATCTTTAGAGCCTACTCTCCCATCCACCATAACTCCTGGTATATTTATGATTACTATATCTTAAGAGTTCTTGTAGAGAAAAGTGGATAGTCAGAGGGCCACTGATGCTCAGTTATGGATTTTTAAGATCAAGATAACTACCCTCTATAAGTAGATTCATTAGGGGTCCGAACTAGATTTGAGATGGCAGAGGCCAGATGGAGGCGACACAGAGAGATGCCTTATTTGGGCTATGTGCTGACTTACAAGTATATCTTGATGAGTTTGAGAGATGAGTTACAAACTAATTCACAAAGATAGAGGTACTGAATCTAGCCCAGATGAGGGAGGATTTGGATATATTATGAGCATACCTCTCTCACAAAGAACCATGTAGCAGCCACTCCTTCAATCATACCCTAGTGGTCTAGATATCACCTTCACACATACCCATACATTTTGATTTCTTCATGGAGGATAAGGAGGAGCTCCCGGTAGATGGGGCTAAGAAAAGTCACATCAGCGACTTGTTGGATCCCGATATGCCATATGACCAGGCCCTTAAAAGGGCTAGACATAATTTGATAGACACTGCAATCATTGATAGGTAGAGACATATAGAGATAGTAGTGGGTGCATCATCTAGTAGTGCACCGCCACCACCACCGCCTCCATCAGTTGATTTGTCCCCATCTAGGGATGCTCATAAAATGGATGCTTATTATATCCCAGGTATGTTCTCACTTTTATTATTGTATTTTTATTATGCATTGATGATAGTGCATAGGTTTTAGTTGGGGTGGGGTATACCATAGCCATTGTGGGTTTTTATTATCATGTTTTTTTCTATCGGCCGTGATATGGTTGTAGAAATGACATGTCTAGGATAGTTGTGTCGTATTGTGTTTTATTTCAGATTTTTTATGTGCTTTTGTGTAATTAGGAGATTTCTAAGTATTTGGGGCAATTATTACATTTTTCATTAATGTTTGAGAAAAATAATACCTCTCCAAACTATGTCTGCTAGAACTGTGTGCAAGTATATATGTATGAACATTATGGATCTTGTTATGGCATTAGATTAGGGACATGATAATCACTTGATAACAATTGTATGAATTGGATAATCAGTAGTTTGTACTATTGACTCTATGCCATGTGTGTGTGAGATGCTACTTAGTTCCCTTTGTGTGTTAAATTCAGAACTTGCCTAGTTTAGGTTGAAGGATAGTCAGTTAGGAAAGGATCATAGGCCATTTTGTATTATAGTCCACTTAGCCTAAATGACCTTCCCTATGTGAAATAGTATCCCTTGATATTTGTTTTGAGCCTTATAGCCTAATTTCTTGTTACTCCTTTTACCTTCCTATTTGTATTGCAATGTACCTATTTTGACCCTGGTCCTCCTTAGACATTGTGCACCTCAACTCAGGAAAAATTCCTAAGTTAAGGGAGGCCATCATAGGGGTGCATAGTGTATAATGGGTATGAAAAAAGGTAAAATAAGAGAAAAAGTTAGTATGTATGGGTATGGTAGCAAAAGAAAAGAAAAAGAAAAAAATTGTGAAAAAAGTGAAAAAAAAATAAAGACCAGACCTAGCCTTAATGTGCAATAAAGAATAAAAAGGGAGAAATAAGGGTGAAATAAAAAGAAAACTGGCTATTAAGTAAGACCCCATAGTCAGTGCAGTGCCAAGAAGGATTAGTTACTTGATATGTACCATACCAGCCCCCAAGCCTATATTAAAGCAGATAAAAGTCCTATAGTGATCCTGACTTAACTTTCTGAATACTAAGGTAAAGAAAATAAGGGTAAACCTATGGTATTTGATATATATTGATTGGAACTTCTCTTCTGAGTATGAGTGTCTCTTGAATGTCCCTACATTAACATACAATATTTTGTATGAGCAATTTGAGACTTCTTTGTTGTGAGGGCACTTGAGTTATAATGATTTGTTTGTTTTAGGTTGTGTAACTTGACATATGCGTGGCTATTTGTTTCTAATGTAATGCCATACCTTGATTCCATTGTTGTACTTCATGTTTATATGAAGTTGGCTTTGAAAAGTGAGACAATAGAGGGTGTTGTGATTTGAGCTTAAAGTGTTGGTTGATTATGTTGAATAACTTATGTTCTCGTAGTTAAGCATCGTGTTTTGTTTTGTTTTGTTTTGATTTCTGAGGACATGTAAACGTTCTAAGATAAGAGTGTTGATGTACTATAGAAATTTGGCACTTTTGACACTTAAAACATGGAAAATTTGCAAGTTTTTGAGGTTGTTTTTTTAGATATGATGCGTTTTGGGTATGTTTTACTGGAAATCATGTTTTGGATGCTAAGTTCATGAAAAAGGGGGAAAATATTCCTTTGTATACTTATGTGAGTAATAATGGGTGTTCGTGATACTTTTTGGCCTGTTCGTGACCTAAACATGTGCGATAATTGATGAAGAGCTGAAAAGATGACTTTCAACACTTGCAAAGTCAATATGCGGACTGCATGTAGCAAATGTGGACTACATGTGGAAAAAGCATGTGTCAAAAGCCCAAAATCCCAAGATCTAACGTACAAGGTTTTTTGGTCAGAGCACATATGGTCACTACATGTACCCACCCTGCAGGACACATATACTACATGCGCCCAAGGCCAGGGCGCATGTAGGGACCACAAGTAGCCACCGACCCTTTTCTCCTATTTCATTCAGGATTTGGTTTTAGGGTTTCCTCATATACTATAAATACCCCTTATGTGTTTTTTAGCAGAAGCTACACACTCTTTATATTTACAAATATATTTTGATTCTAAGATTCAATTTTAGTCTTGGAATTCTCTTGTATTGACTTTGGTTGATTAATTCAGTTTTGGTTTTTGTTTTTTTCACTTCTTCTTATTGTGATTTCATTTGACTCTTTCAATCACGAATGTTATCGATTACTTCACAAGCATGAGCGGATAAAAAATCATAGCTAGGATTGTGGAAACCCTAGAAGATTGGCAAAGTAGGGGAAGTGCATTGTATTATCTTTACTTTATTAGTTTTCTTAATGGGTGCACACATTAGGATCTCACCTAGATTATTTCTACTTACTTCAACAGAGGATTAGTGGCTAGGTAAATGTAATGACAATAGTAATTTGGAGTTTAACCATCGATCCATGCTACTAGGTATGATCAAAGTAAGATGGTTAGATTTTATCTAATAACTAGAGACAAAAGGTAATAGTTAACTAGGATCAAGATAAGGGTTAGTAAGGTGACATCCTGAGACTCAAAAGGTAAAGGGTGAAATCCTTCTACTTATTTAAAAGACTGTAAAAGGCATATAACTTATCAATTATGCTTACAAAGTATCGGATTGATTCATTAAAGCATAGTAAGCCTATGGAGTTGAGAAGCCAGGGGAACACAATCCTAGTGTTCATATACGACTTATTACAACCGAAGTTGATACTCACCACTTGTTTAATATTGCTACTCAAAACCCCTCATTTATTTTCTAGTTCTTCCCATTGATTACAATATCTGAGAGCTACGAGTCCACATATTCCCTTGAGATTCAACCCCAACCTTTGTTGGGTTACTATTTTTGGCAGCAACCTTATCATCTTCTAAAATAAAGTGTATCTTGGACGTCATGACCGGCCACCACCACCACCGTAATTTAATTATCAATTGAAGCTGCTCCGATGCCCTTTGTTGAATGATGAGCGTACCTCGATATGCAAAAAACATAATATGAGGGGTTGGTAGTATGCCCGACCATAAGTAACCTTAAGAGAGGAATATATATGGAGAGAAGGTTAACTACGACAGGCATAACTGAGATGCTTAAGTTCGAGGCTCGATTTCAACAATATCTATTTTAGTGGATGATCACAACTCTCAGAAAATTCAGTCTCGCATTAGTGTGGGAGTTCAATGCGGCTTACAAATGGGAAATAAAGTGTAAATACCCATAGGGAAACTTGTGTAAGGGTGGTAAGCTAATTATTTTGTTGACCATTATAAGAGTTTGGGTGAATATCTCCCTAAGGACTATTTAAAGAATCTTGTATGGACTTGATTTTCAACCACTACTGAATACGGCCAAAATTGATTAACACATAGATGAAATATGAATAATAACTAGTAAACAAATGGGTACTAATGATAAGATGATAAATTTCCAGTGGATGGATAATATTATCGTTGTAAATAGAGAATAATCTAGTTGGATAGTTGGTGGTTAGGGAGTGAATCTGCCATAAATTACCAAGAAAACTTTAAATTTTTGGGGCAAAATTATGGTGGACTCTTGCCAAACATGGGCTATGTCCCATAACTAGGGAAAACGTGATTAGTACAGTTCGTATAGCATTAACAGTTAGACTCATGGCTGGTTATGAGTTCGATGTTGCATAATTCATTGCTAGAGAGATATGTGACTAAGCAGTGGGTACTGATGTGATTCTTACATTCCAAGCTTGTTGACTAAAATATGTTTGGAGGTGGGGGTTCTAGAACTTCCAGGTGTAGATTAGTATATTGAGATGAGAACACCACTAACTTGGGATAAATTCGGGATACAGCAAATCCTAGGTTAAAACAGGCCAAGAAAGGAGCACCATTGCTAGATGAGGCTCTTTGGAACAAGGATGTGAGTACTGACGCTGCTGGATTTACTGATGTAAATGATATGCAGGTTGAGGGTGGTCCATATAATACCTAACATTTTGATGCAGTGCATACATCTAGTACTCTCACTCCACCTCGACTGCACTACTACGTCCATCAACGGCTAGATTAACTATAGTTGGTTATATGATAGCGTCACAAGAAGTGTGGAATACTGTGATAAAAAGGTTGATCACAGTGGAGGTAAAGGTACGATTGATGAAAAAGGGAGTACAACCCTGGGTTGATAAAAGACTGGAACGGCAAAGAAGAAAGATACAAAAGATGTTGGATAGTTTCTAGCTAAGGGTCGCACATCATCTTAAAGGTGTTCAATCCCCTAACATAGCGAGAGTCAGGGCTGATGTAGCTGAGCTACAAAAGCTGGTTAATGAATTACATGAGTGGCTAATTTACCTAATTCTTGTAATTATGGAGATCCAACTAGAGGAAGAGTTTAAAAATATCTAGGGTGTTGATGATGAGACCCCAAGAGCTGCTATAAGAGTAATAAGAATAACAAGTAGAGAAAAAGAAAAAAAATCAAAAAAGATGATGTGGAGATAGCAGTGGAGAGAGCATGAGAGTGAGCAAGACTGGCAAGTGAGGGTATAGGAGAAGAATGTTGGTGCCAATAGTTCGAGACCAAGTAAGGATGTTGAGAAGGGAAGTGATACAACCTCGATCCCAGATATACCACAGATCTCACTGGCCATAGTCAGTGCCTCGATTATTGAGGATGTCCGTATAGTTGATAGGACCACTATTAAGTATATTAGGGCCCAATCTAAGAGCCTTTGTACTGATACAGTAAGATCTGGCACCTAGGGTGCCCAAGAATGTCCTCAATCCCTTTTTATTGCTAGATGCATAAAGGGACAGGGGATAGGATTTAATTGAGGGAGAGGGTGTACCACAGTTTCCACAAGTTGTAGTTATTATTTTTCAAAACCTGTAGGCCACAATTTGAATGATTAACTAGCATGTTTGTATTTTGTGTGATGCTTAACTGAAAAAATGATGCATAATCTGTGTTTTTGTGATACCTCTCTTAATTTTTTTTTGATAAACTGCGTGATCTATGTGAGATGCTACTATTGAGAATACCTTAATGTAATTAGAATTAGGGATGAGATAGCCATGACATGTAGGTTCATGAACTGGGTAGCTAGTGACTGACAACATGACCCTGTGCAATGTGAGTGGAGGCGATACTTAATTCCCAGTGTATACGGAGACTAGAACTTTCTTGGTTTCTTTTGCCTAGATTATAGGATGGTCAGTTAGGAAATGATATTATGCTATTTTTCAAAATAGTCCACTCAAGCCTATAATGCCAAACCAAATGAAATATGAATCTCTTGATCCATAAGTTGAGCCTAATTGACCTATTTTTCTTGATTACACCAATTTCACCTTCTCGTTTGACAATAATGAACCTATTTTGGCCTTGGTCCTCCATAGACACTGTGCACCTCAACTGAGGTAAATTGCCTAAGTTTAGGGTGAGTATTATTGGGGTACATAAGGAAAATAACTATAAAGAAAGAGGTGTAGATAGAAAAAATAAATAAGGGAGGGTGTGGTAAAAATAAAAGAAAAAGAATAGCAAAAGAAAAAGAAAATAAAAGAAAAAGAAAAGAAAATGAGAATGATAAAAGAGAATAGCACCCGACCCAAAAATAGGCATGAAAAAGAATAAAAAGGGAGAGATAAGGGCGGATCACATAGAAAGATGGTAAAAAAGTGGGCCCCTAAGAACACACAGTTCCAAAGAGGTTAAGTTACTTAAAAGTTCCCAAATATACCATAACCAGCCCCAGCCTACGTTACAAGCTTAACAAAGTCCTTTAGTGATCCTAGCCTGACCATTTGAAAATTTAGGTAAGAGCATAAGGGCAAGCCTATGGCATTCTGTGTACAATGATTGGAACTTCTTTATGAGTGTGAGTGTATCTATACCATCCCTGGAATAATAATCTTAATCAAAATAAGTGATAGGGACTTCTTTGACTGTGAAAGTGCATGGGTTACAATGTCAAGTTATATATCAGTTCAGGTAGTGTATATTACCTAGGCCTAGTTGTTCATTACTAATGTAATGTCATCACTAGATTCTTATGGATCACACTACTGTACCAAGTCATAATGCATAGAAATATTTTAAAGAATAAAATAGGAGGAGGGATAAAAATATGTTGTGTTGATTAATAATTTGACTGCCAAATCTGACACCAATCTTCGTAGTTGAGGGTAGTGATTTTATTTTTCTTGAGGACATACAAAAGATCTAAGTTGAGGGTGTTGATGTGCCTTGGAAACATGGCACATTCTATGCTCAAAAATGGAATTTATGCTTGGACTTAGGTTATTTTGGTAGATATGATGTGTTTGTTGCATGATATCAGGAAAATCAGGTAGAAAATAGTTGAGCTGACAATTTAAAAAAATCTCTGCAACAATTTGAATTACTGGTCAGGCTACGAGTCGTTAAGACACTATACGACACATCCTAAATTCGTAAGGATGGCAGTAGCTAAAATTATTTATAGAAGCTAAGTATCAAAAGACTATGAGCCGTAAGGTTTGACTACGAATCGTAGTAAGCAATCATGTAAGACCCCGCAAAGTTCCCTTGTAGTTTGAGCCTTAGAGCATGTCAAATGAAGTGTAATTACGACCCTAAATGATTGAGAAGAGACTTCCCAAGTGATTGGTCTTTAAGCCATATAGAATTTTGTTAAATTTGACTTTTTTATATAGAGAATTGAACTAGCTTTCCAATGATACCAATTTTGTCCAAATACGGCATCGGGGTGAGAAGTTATGGCCGTTTTACTGAGAGTTTTCGGAACCACCCAGGTGTGATGGATGATCTGATGGACCTTCGAGTATATGATGGACCATCGCTCGGCCCATTGCAACAAAGGAAGTAACTCTCTTTCTTGGCCCAAGTGTGATGGCTTGAACGACGGACCGTCAAGGCTGCGAAGGACCGTCACTGAGACCGTCGCCACTGAGCAGTGTGGTCTCATCTTAGACAACATGCAATGGACAAATCAATGGACTGCCAAGACTGCTATGGATCATCGCTTCGACCGTCAGATCAAGGCAGTGTGTTCTTTTTCTGATCGACGTGCGACGAATGATCCGACGGGCCGTCAGACTAGCGATGGACCGTCGTAGTCCTCTTTCTGTATTTATAGCTCATTTTAAAAGGGATTTTTGGTCTTTTCCACTCTTTTATCAACCATATATATTCCAAGCGAATCAAATGGCTTCATTTATCATCCAAAACACAAGAGAGCTAGGGTTTCTCTCTCAAGATCAAATCTAAAATCCTTCTTCAAGAAACCCAAGAACTCACCATAGATTCTACAAATTGAATTGAGATATGAGTTCCCCAAGTTCAATGGTTTCAAGAACCCTCCCTCAAGAGTAAGAATAAGATTTTGAAGTAATCTTGTTCATCCAATTTCATAATCTAAGGTATGTGGGGTTTTGAACAAGGAAATCCTTTCACCCTTATGCCCAAAGGCTTATTTAAACTATAATTTTCTGCAATCTATAAGATTTTACATGATATTGAATTAGGGTTTTTTACCCATTAGTATTGATTGCAATATATTGATGTTTCCTATGAATTGAAAGTCAGATAGAATGCTTTTGCATGTTTTCTTAAGAAATTGAAGCTAGGTTTATACCCTATGTTGTTACTCCTTTAGAATTTAAGAATTTCAATGTCCTAGAAATTAAAGTATATGACTATGTTGATATTTTGAGACAAATTGTTTTAACTTGCAGATTTCTACATGAATTATGAATCTATATGCTATCTATTATGCATTATGATGAGTTTTAACTTGAGATTGAATTATGGGTCATCAACCCCTACTTGAGACTTGCAATTATATGAACTATTGTGCTATAAGCACTCATGATTTGGTATTTTGAGATTATTGAGAAATGTTTTGACCTAATGGTTATAGAGTTTTGAAATCCACTCTACTACATGAGATTATAGATTTTACAGTTGGGTTCTTATTGAACCATGAGATTATTCTAAAGTGGATTTCATGAGATGAGCAAGATAAACTAAAGGGAGTAGTATTTAGCACCGAGTTGGGTAAGTTTCCATAGTTTCTTACCCCAGAACTACGTGCCACTATAGGTTTGAGATTTTGGGCCTAAAGCTGAGATGATTGAGCTCGAGGCCAAGATAAGTAATCACTGAGTTGAGGTTATACTCCTTGGCAAGAGTATGACGCCTCTCCCCAACGTGAGTTTTCTTCCATAAGAGGACAAGACGTTGGACTCCATGTAGCTCTCATGGTTTATATCGGTTAAGAGAACCTCCCTAAACAAAAGTATTTTCCATTGAGATAGAATATTTTCCCTAAAGCTTTGAGATGAGATATTTTCTAAAGTGAACGAATTAATTTTGAGTATTTTCTAAAGAAGGAAGTAGTTTTCTCTACTAATAAGAGTCGATCATCAGTTTTTAAACCAAAGTCATATGATTTTGAGTTCCAAGTGTTTGAGTTCAAAAGAGTTATAAGTTTTTGAGCAATAAAGAATTTTTACTCTCCATGAGATATATGTATGAGTTAAAAGTATTATTTAAAGCTTCCTTTATTCTATAAGTTACGATAATAAGAGGAGAGTATAGATTTTAAAGACAAAGTATAATGACTCACGAGATTTGTGTTGCATGCTTCTTTCTACATGATTTATGAGCTTTATATTTTAGACCTATTCAAGCCATGTAATTCATTCCTATTTGCATGCATGATTTTATTAAAGAGTATTGATATTGTTTTATGTAACTGCAGACACCGCCATATACTCAGTATATTCAAAAGTGATGATCCACATATACGTCTATGTTCAACATTATCTTATAATGTAAGTTCCGTTGCTTAGTCCCAGCCTCTTCAGTAATTCCCGAGTACCTTCATCTATATTTCTATAGTGGTGAGTCCTCATGGTTCAAAAACCTATCTTCAGATATTTCAATATTCGAGTGTTTATGTCATTACTTTTAGTTCAATTTGAGTTAGTTGGGGACCTATCCCAATGACTCTTGAGTTCATAGAGTAGTAGAGGCTTTGTCAAATTAATTATTAGACTGTAGTTGTGTTGAGATTTCTAGTATTGTGGTCACTTGGACTGAGTATTACCTTTGAATTTTCTTTCATTTGATATGACAGTGCCAGTGTTTTGTAAATTTCTTCTTGAATGAGTTGTTATGAGAAGTGATGGGCTCAAAGGGTTAGCTTGGGGCTACTTGTATCCCTAAGCCCCGTGTCACATCCCGGGAGTTAATTTTGGGTCGCTATAAACTTGGTATTAAATCTAGGTTTTAAAGGAGTCCTAGGGAGTCGGACAAGCTACGTTGAGTAGAGTCTTGATCATCGGTGTGGAGCATGCCATATCTATTAGCAAGAGGCTACAAAATATTTAAGGAAAAAGTTATTTCTTTCTTTCAGATTCTATCATGCCTACAGTTTTCTCTCTCGTCTAATAATTCATACTCTTTTATTTTAAAAAATGCCTCTCCAAAAAGCGAATGCCTACGGAAACAATGATGAGCAACCCCCACCTGTTGATCCTTTGAATGAAACTGTGTCTCATACTGAGTTTTAGGTGGCCTTTCCGGTGTTAGCCCAAGTAGTCATTGCTAATGTTCTGGCCAATAACCAGGCCACAGTTGCAAATCAGCAGAGAGGTGATATAGCTACTTGTAGGATCAGTGATTTCATGCGTATCAATTTGCCAGAGTTTTTTGGATCAAAGGAAGGTGAGGACCCATAGTTATACCTTGAGAAGGTGAGAAAGATCATGCTGGTAATGTATGTTTATGAGGAAGAAAGTGTTGAGTTGGTGTCTTACAAGTTGAAGGACATAGCTTATGATTGGGTTGTATCGTGGAGGAAGGGTAGAGGTGAGAATGCTGCTCCTATGACTTGGCAGGTGTTCCAAAATACATTCTTGGACAAGTTGTTTCCACTAGAGATGAGGGAAGCAAATATTAAGGAGTTTATGAACTTGAGGCAAGGCTCCATGACTGTTAAGGAGTAATTTTTGAAGTTCAACCAGTTGGCCAGGTATGCTCCTGATTTGATTTCTAACACCCGAGCTAGTATGAGAAAGTTCATGACAGGTATTTCTGGTTTAGTGCTGAAAGAGTGTAGGACTACGATTCTGCATAGGGATATGCATCTGTGTAGGTTGATGATGCATGCACAAAAAATAGAGGTAGATAAGATTAGAGAGAGAGACAGAGTGAAGGGTAACAAGAGGGCTAGATTTGAGCAGCATGAGTATAGTCAGCCTAGGTCCATGGAGGAAACCGTTCTCAATTTCAGAGACGTTCGTCTATTTCAGCACCTTCATCAGCTAGTTTTCCTACACCTAGAGGCAGGCAGGAGTAAAGAAGAAGGTTTTTTATGTCTAGGTCACAGAACAATGTTAGTAACAGGCCCCGTTATTCTCCTTGTACTAAGTGTGGTCGGGATCATCCCGGTGAGTGTTTCACAGATTTGAGGGGTTGTTTTGGTTGTGGCTAGTAGGTCCACAGACTTTGACATTGTCTGCATGCTAGGCAGGGGACTAGAGATGCCCGACCTCAGGCATAGACTACTTGTACACCAGCTCTTATCCCTCGTCCTGCCCCTTTTCAGGGCACTTCATCTAGCACTACTGGCGGTCAGTGCCAGAACAGATTCTATGCCTTACCATCCTATCTGGAGTAGGAGGACTCTCCCAATGTTGTTACTGGTATGCTCTGTATCTTTTGTCTTGATGTTTATATGTTGTTGGACCTGGGGTTAAGTCTCTCTTATGTGACCCCACTTGTAGCTATGAATTTCAAAATGAGTCCCAAAAAGATTCCTGAGCCTTTCCTAGTTTCTACACCCGTAGGGGAGTCAGTTGTTGCTAAACAAGTGTATAGAAATTATCCTGTTACTGTTCTTCATAGAGTCATACTTGCTGATTTAATAGAGTTAGACATAGTGGATTTTGACCTTATTCTGGGTATGGGTTGGCTTCATTCTTGTTATGCATCTATAGACTGTCGTACCCATGTGGTCAAGTTTCAGTTCCCTAATGAGCCAGTTTTTGAGTGGTCTGGGAGTTTGGTATCTCCCAAGAGTCATTTTAACTCCTATCTCAAATCCAAAAATCTAATATCCAAGGGTTGCATCTATCCCCTAGTTAGAGTCGAAGACACTAAGTCTGAGGCTCCAACTATTCAGTCAGTCGATATTGTTAATGAGTTTCCAGATTTTTTTTCAAAAGATCTCCAAGGGATACCTCCCGATAGAGAGATAGAGTTTGGGATTGACCTTTTTCCCGAAAATCATCTCATTTCTATTCTGCCATACCGTATGGCACCTTCTAAGCTTAAGGAGTTGAAAGAGTAACTCAAATATCTTTTAGACAAAGTTTTCATAAGGCCCAATATTTCTCCTTAGGGCGCACTAGTTCTATTTGTATAGAAGAAAGATGGTTCTTTGCGTATGTGTATTGACTATCTTAAGCTTTACAATGTCAAAGTAAAAAATAAGTATCCTCTTCTGAGAATTAATGACCTGTTTGATCAGTTCAAGGTGCAAGTTATTTCTCCAAGATAGACCTTAGATCTAGCTATCACCAGGTTAAAGTGAGGGAATGTGATATTCCAAAGACAACCTTCCGAACCCGCTATGGCCACTTTAAGTTTCTAGTCATGTCTTTCAAGCTAACCAATGACCCAGCAACCTTCATGGACCTCATGAATTGAGTGTTCAAGCAATATCTTGATATGTTTGTCATAGTGTTCATAGATGACATCTTTGTCTACTCCCGCAGTGAACATAATCATGCAAATCACCATAGAATTATCTTCCAAACTCTTAGAGGTCACCAGTTGTTTGCCAAATTTAGTAAGTGTGGATTTTGGCTAAGGTCTGTAGCCTTTCTGGGTCATATTATTTTAGCCGAAGGTATTAGTGTTTATCCCCAAAAGTCAGAAGCTGTAAGAAATTAGCCTAGACCTATCTCTCTATCTAACATTAGAAGCTTTTTGGGTCTATCGGGCTACTACCACTATTTTTTTGAAGGTTTTTCTTCTATTTCATCTCCCATGACCTGGTTTAACCCAAAAGAAAGCTAAGTTGTAGTGGTCAAATTCCTATGAGAAGAGTTTTCAAGAGTTGAAGACTCGACTTACTTCAGCCCCTGTGTTAACTTTACTTGATGGTACAGATGGTTCTGTGGTGTATTGTGATGCCTCTAGAATTGGTTTGGGTTATGTGCTGATGCAAAGAGATAAGGTTATAGCCTATGCCTCTAGATAGTTAAATCCGTATAAGAAGAATTACCCAACCTATGATCTTGAGTTAGCTGTTATGGTCTTTACTTTGAAAATCTAGAGACACTATCTTTATGGTGTTTATGTTGATGTGTTTACTGATCATAAGAGCCTGCAGAATATGTTTACTCAGAGGGAGTTGAATCTTAGGCAGAAGAGGTGGTTAAAGTTGTTAAAAGACTATGATATGAGTGTGTGGTATCACCCAGACAAGGCCAATATAGTGGCGGATGCCCTTAGCAGATTGTCTATGGGTAGTGTTGGTCATGTTGAGGAAGGTAAGATAGATTTTAGCTTGTGATATGCATTGTCTGGCTAGATTGGTTGTTATGTTGCTTGATTCGGCTGAGGAAAGTACTTTGGTGCAAAGTAGTTTCGAATCCTCTTTAGTTTCAGAAGTGAAAGAGAAGCAAGACAAAGATCCTAGTTTGGTAAGTCTGAAGGAGGCTATTAAGGACCAAAAGGTAGAGGTTTTCTCCCAAAGGAGAGATGGCGTGTTGAGATTGCAGGGTAGATTATGTGTTTCATGTGTTGATGATCTGAGGTAGAGGATTATGGTTGAAGTACATGGCACACAATATTCTATTCATCTCGGCACTACCAAGATGTACCGCGACTTACGGGAAATCTATTGGTGGAATTGTCTAAAGAAGGATAAGCTGAGTTTGTAGCAAATGTGCAATGTGCCAACAGGTTAAGGTAGAGCACCAAAGACCTGGTGGTGTGATGCAAGAGTTTGGTATACCCACTAGGAAGTGGGAGGTGGTGAATATGGACTTCGTGATCAAGTTACCTCTTTCGCATCGTCATTATGATTCTATTGGGTTGTTGTAGACAGACTGACTAAGTCCGCCTACTTCTTGCCCGTGCATTCATCTTTTACAATAGAGGATTATGATAGATTGTATATCAAGGTGTTAGTCAGGCTGCACGGAGTTCCCTCATCTATCATTTTGGAAATGGGTACTCAATTTACTTCTCAGTTTTGGAGGGCGTTTCAGCAGGGTCTTGGTACCCAAGTGCTTTTGAGATCCACTTTTTATCCGCAGATAGATGGTCAGGTTGAGAGGACCATTAAGACCCTAGAAAATATGTTGAAGGCGTGTGCTCTTGATTTCAAAGAAAGTTGGGATGAGCATTTTCCATTGATAGAGTTCTCCTACAACAATAGTTACCATGCTAGCATTAAGATGTCTCCATTTGAGGCCCTGTTAGTAGAAGATGTAGATCACCCATAGGTTTGTTTGAAGTGGGTGAAGCTACCGTGATTGGGCCTGATGTAGCGTTTAAAGCTATGGAGAAAGTTAAGTTGATTAAATAGAGGTTAAAGACAGCTCAAAGTCGTCAAAAGTCATATACCGATGTGAGGAGAAGAGATCTTGAGTTTGAAGTAGGTGATTTGGTGTACTTAAAGATTTCAACCATTAAAGGGGTGAAGAGGTTTGGTAAAAAGGGAAATCTTAGTCCCCATTATGTTGGCCCGTATAGAGTTTTGAGTCATGTTGGGAAAGTAGCCTATGAGGTTGAGTTGCTTGCGGAGTTGTCAGCCGTTCATCCTATTTTTCATGTCTCTATGCTTAAGAAGCATATTGGTGATTCCGTTGTGGTAGATCCTTCAGAGAGTGCTGATATTCAGAACACTCTTCACATTCGATGGGATTCCCATTGAGATCCTAGGTTTTTAAATCTGTAGACTGAGGAACAAAGAGGTTCCCTTGGTCAAAGTGTCGTGGTAGAACCAGTCAGTAGAGGGCGCTACTTTGGAGGTAGAAGCAGACATGTGAGCCAAGTACCCGTACCTCTTTTTCGTGAGTTCAGATCGATCCAAAGGTATTATTCTTCCTTAATTCAGCCCTTCTAATCTAAAGTTCAGCTATATATCTATTCTTGCATGAGTTCTTGCAATTTCTGAGGTATTCAAGAGCTTGGAGCCGTTTAGCAAATTGCTTCAACTATGTGTACTCTATTTTTCCCGTGTTCCTAATCTAACTAGCGACATCTGAGGATGAATGTTTCCAAGGGGAGATATTATAAGACCCCGCAAAGTTCTGATATAGTTTAAGCCTTAGAACGTGTCAAGTAAAGTGTAATTCCATCCCTAAAAGATTGAGAAGAGACTTCCCAAGTGATTGGTGTTTAAACCATACATAATTTTCTTAAATTAGCTTTCCAACGATACCAATTTCTTCCAAATCCGGCATCGGGATGAGAAGTTATGTCCTTTTTACTGAGAGTTGTCGGAACCACCCAGGTGCGACAGGCGATTGACAGACCATCAAGTCTGCGATGGACCGTCGCAACAAAGGCAGTAACTCCCTTTCCTGGCCCAAGTGTGACGGCCAGAACGACGGA
The DNA here is from genome assembly GCF_002878395.1 of Capsicum annuum. NCBI lineage: Eukaryota > Viridiplantae > Streptophyta > Magnoliopsida > Solanales > Solanaceae > Capsicum > Capsicum annuum. The sequence goes on along the minus strand of NC_061111.1, from coordinate 106,921,774 downwards.
CCGTCAAGGCTGCGACGGACCTCGCCACTGAGGTAGTGTGGTCTCATCCTGGCCAAGGTACGATGGATGATCCGATGGACCACAAGGACTGTGATGGACCGTTTCTTCGATCATCATACCAAGGCAGTTGTTCTTTTTCTGACTGACGTGTGATGGACCGTCATACTAGCGACGGACCATTGCAGCCCCCGTTCTGTATTTTTAGCTCATTTTTAAAAGGGCTTTTTGGTTTTTTCCACTCTTTTATCAACCAGATATATTCCAAGCGAAGCAAATGGCTTTATTCATCATCCAAAACATAAGAGAGCTAGAGTTTCTCTCTCAAGATCAAATCTAAAACCCTTCTCTAAGAAATCTAAGAACTCACCATAGATTATACAAATTGAATTGAGATTTGAGTTCCCCAAGTTCAAGGGTTGCAAGAACCCTCCCTCAAGTCTAAGAATAAGAGTTTCAAGGAAGCTTGTTCATCCAATTTTATAATCCAAGGTATGTGGGGTTTTAAACATGGGTAATCCTTTCACCCTTGTGCCCAAAGGCTTATTTAAACTATAATTTTCTGCAATCTATGAGATTCTACATGATATTAAATTAGAGTTTTTCACCTATTGTTATTGATTGCAATATCTTGATGTTTCCCATGAATTGAAAGTCAGATTGCATGATTTTGCATGTTTTCTTAAGAAATTGAAACTGGATTTATACCCTATGTTGGTACTCCTTGAGAATTTAAGAATTTTAATGTCCTAGAAATTGATGTATATGAGTATGTTGATATTTTGAGACAAATTGCTGTAACTTCTAGATTTCTACATGAATTATGAATCTATATGCTATCTATTATGCATTATGATGAGTTTTAACTTGAGATTGAATTATGGGTCATCAACCCCTACTTGAGACTTGCAATTTTATGAACTATTGTGCTATAAGCGCCCATGATTTGATATTTTGAGATTATTGAGAAATGTTTTGACCTAATGGTCATAGAGTTTTGAAATCCACTCTACTACATGAGAATACAGATTTTACGGTTGGGTTCTTATTGAACCATAAGATTATTCTAAAGTGGATTTCATGAGATGAGTGAGATAAACTAAAGGGAGTAGTATTTAGCAGCGAGTTGGGTAAGTTACTATGGTTTCTTACCCCATAACTACGTGCCACCGTAGGTTTAAGATTTTAGGCCTAAGGCCGAGATGATTGGGCCCGAGGTCGAGATAAGTGATCACTGTGCTGAGGTTATACTCCTTGGCAAGAGTATGACTCCTCTCCCCAATGTGAGGTTTCTTCCTTAGGAGGACAAGACATTGGACTCCATATAGCTCACATGGTTTAGGTTGGTTAAGAGAACCTCCCTAAACTAAAGTATTTTCCATTGAGATAGAATATTTTCCCTACCTAAAGCTTTGAGATGAGATATTTTCTAAAGTGAATGAATTGCTTTTGAGTATTTTTCAAGGAAGGAAGTAGTTTTCTCTACTAATAAGAGTCGATCATCAGTTTTTAAACCAAAGTCATATGATTTTGAGTTCCAAGTGTTTGAGTTCAAAAGAGTTATAAGTTTTTGAGCAATAAAAAAGTTTTACTCTCCATGAGATATATGCATGAGTTGAAAGTATTGTTTAAAGCTTCCTTCATCCTATGAGTTATGATAATAAGAGGAGAGTACAGATTTTAAAGCCAAAGTATAATGACTCACGAGATTTGTGTTGCATGCTTCATTCTACATGATTTATGAGCTTTACATTTTAGACCTATTCAAGCCATGTGAGTCATTCCTATTTGCATGCATGATTTGATTAAAGAGTATTGATATTGTTTTATGTAAATGCATACACCCCTATATACTCAGTTCATTCTAATATGGTGATCCACATATATGTCTATGTGCTACATTGTCTTATAATGTAGGTTCAGGTGCTTAGTCCCAGCCTCATCAGTGATTCTGAGTACCTTCGTCTTCATTTCTATAGTGGTGAGTCCTAATTGTTCGTGGACCTATCTTAAGACATTTGAATATTCAAGTGTTTATGTTATTACTTTTAGTTTAGTTTGAGTCAGTTGGGGACCTGTCCCACCGGCTCTCGAGTTCATAGACCCGTGGTACTGACTTTTTTTCAGGAGTAATTGGATAGTGTCAAGGTGATTCAGGATAGGTTGAGGGTAGCTCATTGCATGCAGAAGGCTTATATAGATCATAGACTTTATGCCTTGAGATTTAGAGTTGGTGATTGAGTGTTCTTTCTAGTAACGCCTATGAAGGGTGTGATACGGTTTGGGAGGAAAAGTAAGCTCAGCCCCAGATATATTGGACCCTTTGAAATTCTTTGCATAGTTGTATAGGTTGTTTAGAAATAAACTCCCAAACTACACCTCCTAATGAGGATAAAGCAATCCTATCAAAATATAGTAACCCAACTAGTTTGGGTCGAACCCATATGGAATACATGGACTTGTATCTCTAGTTTGTTGAATTCCATAGACAGAACAGAAAGTAAATAAAGGGTTTGTAGTTGTATGTCAACATCAATAGAACTCAACTTTGGTTGTAATCAATCAGAGATGAACAGTAGGATTGTGTTCCCCTAGATTATCAATTCAGTAGGCTTGTCATGCTTCTTTGAACCAACCCAGTACCTTACATGCAGAATCAAATAAGTTATGTACCATCAACTATCTTATGAACTAATTGACGGATTTCATCCTTTACCTTTTTAGTCTCAGAATGTCGCATAACTTACCCTTATCCTAGATCCCAGTTGACTATTACCTTTTGAGTCTCAATTTATTAGATGATAGATAACCTTCTTACATAGATGATACTGATTAGCATGGATCGACAATGAATCTTCAAATTACTGTTGTGATTATCTTTTGCTAGGTACTACTCCTCTTATGGAGTAAGTAGTGATAATTTAGGCAGGATCCTAATATTTGCAAAAGCTAAGACGTCTATTAAACCACAAATAATACAATACATGCAAGAATACTGGTCTAGAACAACTTCACACTTCCCCTACTTCATCAACCAGCCAGGGTTCGCACAACCCTAGTAATAAAGTTTTGCCACTCATTATTGTGAAATGAATAATAGCATTCATGATTGAAGACATTAAAATAATATCACAATAATCAACGAATAAAAACTAAAGTGTGTAACTAAATTATCAACATAAAATCAAGAACAAAGCAATCCCAAGATCAAAATCTGAATCTTGGAATCAAATATATGTTTGTAAGTGTTAAGAGTGTGTAAGCTAACTAGAAACATCAAAAAGGTATTTATAGTATACAAAGAAACCCTAAAACTCAAAACCCAAATGAAAAGGAAAATTATGGTCGGTGGCCACTTACTTAGGCCATCTACAAACTATAGGTACTACCTATAGACCGTAGGTGGTCCTAGATAAGTTCCATACATCCTGCATAGTTCTTGAAGCTCTCTGGACTTGGCTTTATGGCACTTACTAAGGCCACCTACTGATCGTAGGTGCTTGGAGTAAGTGTCAGAGTCTTCTTTTTCCTTCATCTGAGCCTTTGAACTTCAAGATCTTGTACCTACTTTGGTCACCTACTCTTGGTAAGTGGGACATACATCTATAAATGCCTCAATAAGTAGAAAAAAACTTCTATTTTCATCTTTTTCTTCAGTTTAGCATCCAAAACTTGGTTTCCTTCAAAACATACTCAAAACACATCATGTCTCACAAAACAACCTAAGAAACTTGCATATTTTCATTGTTTTAAGCGTTGAAAGTTCTATAAATACATAGTACATCAACAACCTCAACTTAGAATGTTTGCATGTCTTCGGGAAACATAGCAAAACAAAATTAAAACACGACGCTTAACTAGGAGAATATAAGCTATCCAAGGAAGTCAATCATCTCTTTAAGCTCAAAAACATTACCCCCTCCTATATAAACAATCTAAAACCAACTATGTGTCTACATTAAGCACAACAATGTGACATAAAGGAATCAAGATATGGCAACTACATTAGCAACAGATAACCATGCATGTGTATACAAGTTACACTACCCAAAAAAGTATACAGCTAGCAATACAACCCATGTGATCTCGTAATAAAGAAGTTCCACTTACTCATATGACATCATGCATGTTAATGCGAGGACATTCAAGAGGTACGCACACTCACAATAGAAGTTCCACCAATGCTCATCAAATACCATAGGCTTGCCCTTATTTTCATTACCTTAGCTTTCAGAAAGTCAAGTTAGGACCACTATAGGACTTTATTCGGCTTGTAATATAGGCTGGGGGGATGGTATGGTACACTTTGATATATCAAGTGACTAATCCTCCTTGGTACAACACTTTGGGGTCCAAAATTTAACCATTTTATTTCACCCGTATTTCTCCCTTTTATCTTTGTTGCACATTTAGGTTGGGTGTGGTTTCTTTTATCATTCTTTTTATTTTTTATTTTTTAACATTTTTTTCTAACACACCCAACCTTATTATCTTTTCCTTATATTTTACCTTTTTTCATACCCACTTTACATTACGACCCCTATGATAGCTACCCTCAACTTAGGCAATTTTTCTAAGTTGAGGTGCATAATACCAAGGAGGACTAAGGCCAAAAGAGGTTCATTGTAACACAAATGGGAAGACGAAAGGTGTAATAAGAAAAATAGCCATACAGACTCAAAACAAGGATCAAGGGATATTTATGCACATTCGGAAGGTCATTTTGGCTAAAAGTTGACTAAAAGAAAAAAACAACCTATGATCCTTTCTTAATCGACTATCTTGCAATCTTGGCGAGACTAACCGGGCAAGTTCTAGATTTGACACACAAAAGAAACTAAGTAGCATCTCAGATACACATGACACAGGGTTATATCATAAGCGACTACCTATCTGGTTCATGTAATCATTAGAAATGATTGTCATATCCCTAATTCTAATACCATAATAAGATCCACAATGGTCACACGTATATACATTCACATAATTCTAAAATACAAATTTTTTAGAGGGGTATCATTTATCTCAAAATCAACAAAACATAATATGTCAGGTGCCCTAGATACTCAAAATCTCATAATTACACAAAAACAAACACAATACAAAACAAAACACAATACAACACAAAATTAACCTAGATATGTCAATTCTACAACCATACTACAACCGATAGAAAAAGAAGCATGGTAAAAAAAACTTGTGGTGGCTATAGTATACCCCAACCCTAACTAAAATACTACATATTGTCCCAGTGCATGTAAATAATATAAAGAAAGGGAATGAAGATATACTTAGGATGCACTCAGCGTCTGTGTCATGATCATTCCTCAGTGAGGGTATCTGAACTGGCAGAGGTAGTGGTGGTGGTAGTTCACTAATAGAAGATGTACCCACAGCTAACTCGGAAAACCTCTGCCTATCAGCAAAATCCATCTCCCTAGAATTACGTGTAGTCTATTTCAAGGCCTGGTTAAATAGTATACTAGGATTTTGTAGGTCCCCCACTTGGCCCCTCTTGGTCCCAACTATGGAGACCATCTTATTATGCTCTAAGAATAAGTTAAAGCATTTAGGAATAGGCAGAGGTGCTGTCTGAATAAATGGTGGCAAAACTAGAGGAATGTCTGCTATGTGGCTCTAAGTAAGAGAACGTACCTCTTCTTTAAGTACATCCACCTCCTCCCTAACATCTCCAAGATCTAGTATCTCTATATTGTTAAATTAGAACGATAATTGACCCTCAAAAACATCTATCCATGCATCAAACTCAGCCCATAGGTCTGACATAACAACCTGATATGCAGACTCTAATCTAGCCTCAATCGTGTTTAGTGTAGTTCAGATGCATGGACGAATCTACCCATATAGAGTTGCTACCAAAATCTCAGTATTCTATAGGCAATTATTGGCGACTCTCTAAATACCCACCAAGCTCTGAAATAACTCATTAAAAACTAGAATCATTCTTGAAGTAGTAGCTGAAGTTGATGGGCAAAGGGGCACTATAGATGTGCCAACCGGCTTCAAAGTGGAAGTTAGGGCTAATGTAGATGTAGCTGGGGTCCCCTCACCTGTGTACTTTAATCAGGATCCTTTCTTTGCTCTCTTATCTCAAACTTTATACTAACATCCACAGCACCTTCTTGTGTATCACTAAGCTCCATAGGGATGGATGGGCCCTCAGTCTTAGTTGGAGGCATTATAGTAGGCGCACGAGGTCTCTTAGGAAGTACCGAATGTGATGGAACCTTCATTTTCTTAGTCTGTGCCACCCTCATCACTTTTACTCTCTCATCAATATTTGGTACTTTTGTCATACCAGCCTCATCACATAATCTCTGAACAAGACATGGGAACGACAAAGTCATCATCTCACCAAAAGCTTTATCACAAAGTTCATGCTGAATAATAGCTTCAAAATTAATATCATAAAAAGCAATCATGCTCGCAGTCATTGCAACTCTATCACAAGTCAATAAGTTGTTCACAGTAATTGGATACAATCTATAACGAATAAGTAGCCAATAAAACATTATGGCGAATGTACGTGTTGCTTTATTAATCACACCTTGCCCCTTAATCCAAGGGTTATCATCACCCAGAGGTGAAATTTAGCTAGCAATCCATCTTGCCATATCAATTTTCTATCTCTAATAATCAACATCATGCATAATATGTCTATCTCGAGCAACTCTCAATCAATAATCACATTCTCTTGTGGATACAGGAGTAGCATAATTTGTTCTAAAGAGAACTTGGCTGATTGTTACTATAGAAATGTCAACCATAACCTCTCTCTAGCTGGTGCTCTTAGTATACCTCAACAGACCTTTACCGTTAGGTACAGTCAATGATATTATGGCATGGTATGAGGTATAGAATTCCCACACCAAGGCAAGGTTGTAAGAACCTAGGGTATGGTCTTCCACCCAACTGATAATGCTTAAATCCTGTCTGCAACTGTGGTGCTTTGTTCAACTCAGACAACTCTATTCTGCGATCCACATAAATATCCTTTCTTAGGCTGATCGGTCTAAGTAATATAGTTGTCTCTCTGAAAAATAGTTTGAAGTCCCTCCATGTACCATCTCGAGTTCACCTCATTAATAAGTTTCACCAAGACATGTATGAGGTCAAACATATGATCATATTGAGATAATGCCTCTAAATTAAGAGCTGGAACCTGGTGTGAATACTAATTTTTACCCTCCTTAAAATAGTGTACAACTGGTGGCTCATCCTTAATTATGATACCCTCCTCAAACAGGGGTACTGTTGATGACTTCTCCTGATCTACAGCCTCGAATCCATCTTTATCTTATGACCCCTCCTTATATTGGGGGTCCTATGTATCTACCTCTATGAAAACTCAGACTCTGCCTCCTCCTCGTTATCATTATCACCACACTCAATAGGTTGGGAAGAGTGTGGTGCTTATCTCCTGGCTGAATTTTTCCTAGACTTAGATATGAATTGGATAGCCTTAGTCTAGGTCCTCGGCCTAGTAAAAACCAGCCATTTTCCCACTGTGATTTTTCTACAAGTTGTATGCCCAATTTGACCATAATAATAGCCTCAGCTGCAGCATACCTCTGGCCCCTAGTCACTATCCCTGTCACTGTGGTTGGAACTACTTTGGTTTTGACAGGCAGTTACTCCTCCTCCAAACTACTCCTCTTGAAAGTGTCATCCCGTCGCCTTGAAGGAGCGACCTTTTTCTATGCAGCCTTAGGTGCCATATGTACCTAAAAATCCAAGTGTTAGTTTCTAGAAAATAGTGAAGGAGTGCATATCTTGAAGAAAAACTCAAAATTGAAAAATTTATATTTTTCCTCAATTTTTGCATTCCTATAACAAATACTCAGTGCCAACAAGTCCAATATGCACACATTCAACTAGAATCAACTTTTCAACACAATCTACCATGCAAACCTTTTTTCAATTCAACTTCCATTTAGGGAATGATCTTAAGGTTTAATTAGTGAACAGTTTTGCATATTAAAATTTTACGCTAATTCAAGGCTCCTACATACAAGCATGATGGTTTCTACATATTTTGCATGAAAGTAAACATAAAAACTTGCTTATTTTATGTGAAGCATAAGATACTACTATTAGGAGCTAAGAATATTACCTTTTAATTGGAGAACTGAAAATGAACTATAAAAAAGTAAAGTAAAACCAAATCTTGATCATGTATTTACTTAATTTGGACAAGTTGGTGCCAAGAACAAGTAACCCTTTTATCCCTTTCTCAATTGTAGGAAAGTGGGTTAGTTTGAATTTTAAGAGGGAAGAGGGAATTTTGAGGTTTTCTAAGTTAAAAATAGGTTATAAGGACTTAAATAGACATGGGGGTTAGTTTAGGGTTAATACAAGGCAAGGTCCACCCAAAATTTTAAAAAAAAATTAGGCCTAAAACTGCCCACTTATGGCAGCCATATATGGTTCGTAGGTGGTCCTACGGTCCATAGGTGTCCATAATAGGCGGGCCCTACTTTTTTACCAAATTTAATACTCTTTGGACTTTGTATTTTAATACTTACGTTGCTACTTATGAGGTCTTAAGTGGTATTTATCATCCTATAAGTATGTTAAAGTCCAAAAATTCCCTAGAAAATTATTAAAATTCCATCTTTTCAGTTAATACACAACTTACTTGACCCACGTAAGATTTATGACTTTTGTGAGTTGGTCACAAAGTTTCCTTAACTGGAAGATTATGAATTGAGTAATTTTACCATATTCTAGGTAATTCTACATACCATTAAACCTACAAAAAAGAAAAATAAACATTAACACTAAAGTAGTAGGTTGCCTCCCACCCATCGCTTGATTTAACGTCGTGGCACAACATAGCAATGCTGGTTACTCAAACTTCACCAACAATCTAATGGATTGACTCCCATACAGAGCTTACTTTAACATCAAGATATGATATGGGTACCTTGATTACTCAAAATTTATCAAAGTACACAAAGAATACCCTCTTGGGTCATCAACATAATGAATTATCAACACCACTCTCATGTCGGTGGGCTACTTCATAGTTTTTCAGAAATTAAATGTGACTTCTTTGTTACTGACCTTAAACCTAAGCTCTCCCTTCCCCATATTGACCATTGCTCGTCCTATGGACATAAATCATCTTCCCAATATAATAGGCATCTCGAAGTCAAATTCATAATTTAGAATAACAAAGTCAGCCTAAAAGATGAAGTTATAAACTTTTACTAAAACATCAAACAAAATGCCCACAGGTTTCTTAAAGTCCATTCATTTATTAACAATTGCATAGTAGTCGGCTTTAGAGGGCTTAAGCCCAACCATTTAAAAACAGCCAGCGACATCAGATTAATGTTAGCCCTTAAGCCATATAACACTCTAGCAAATCTGGATGTCCCTATAGTATATAGGATAGTAAATTCTCTTGGATAACCCCTCTTCTGAATTAGAGACTTAGAAGTAATAGCACTGTAATGGTGGAATCCACCAACGTCCTTAAAACTAGTTGCTCGCTACTTCATCACTAACTTTTTTCATAAACCTGGCATATCCAGGGATCTACTCCAAAGCCTCAAGGATAGGGATTTTTAAACTTAGATCTTTCAGTATCTCAATGAATCTCTTGAACTTTCCTTCCTCTTTAATCTATTTCAGTCTTTGAGGAAAAAGTGAGGACAATAGTGGAATTTGTCTTACAACGGTCTCATCAGTTTGCACTTACCTTATCCTTACCAACTCTAGCATCAACACTTGTTGTTGTATCCAACCCCACGGTGGAAGTCTCTTCAACTACAGTGTTATCATTCTTCGTTACCTTATCAGTAGGCTATAGGGGATCAATAGTAGGTTTACCACTTTGGGTGGTAATTGTAAGATAGTGACTATCATTCTTTGGATTTTGAACCATGTTACTCGAAAGGGTACTTGTCTATCTCTGATTTAATATAGACAATATCTGATCAAACTAGTGCTTTAACTGCTTTATAGCAGTTGTATGACACTCGACCTTTTGGGTCAAACCTGAAATATCAGCCATGATCTCCTTAAGGCTAGCCTCCTGACTATATTGCACCTTTACAAGTTTGGTCAACATCGTCTCTATTCTTGATTCGATATCATGACTACCCTCTAAAACATACCCATCTCCTTTCTCCTTACAGTCACTTGTTTATCTCTAGTCCCTATCGCACTCCCTACTGAAATCTCTGAATCTATCTCCTTAGTAGTTACGACCTTGGTTTCCTCTCTCTTTGTCTTGAAAATATGCCAATTCTTGATCAAGATACTTAGTCTCCTCCTTCAATTCAAACTCATATGCTCTAGAGGTTATATCCTGTGAACCTACTGCATTCACCTTCTAAAAATTTACTATTGCAAACTATTTAGCAAGCAGCCCAATATCGATCTTCAATTGCGCAATCTCTTATACAACAAACTCATCAGCTGCTTTATGGTCATCTAAAGCACTAATAGCATAAGTTCCAACACCTCTCTCATTCTCATGTGTATGCCACACTTGGTTGGTAAGCGTGATCTAGTCTAAGAACCTTAGAAGATACTTCCCAGCATAATCTCATAAATGTTTCTCCAGTGATTTTTTTTATTATGGGTTGGGAATTGATGTTCAGGGCTCTATAAAATATCTCTAGCAAGCTCGTCGTTAAAATATGATAATTGTGAATCATGCTCAACTTTTTCTTAAACCAAAACTAAGAGTTGTACATTGACAAAAAATATAGCTGTCTGAAATTGTATATATCGTCTTTAAGCTTCAACATCCTATTTGAAGGAAAGAAATGATTTAAGAATTACCTACGTAACTCATTCCATATGGTGATCAATCCTCTCAAAAATTCCCCCAACCATAAAGAAACTTCTCCAGTCTATAAAATGGGAACAACCTTATTCTAAGTGCCTCGTGATTTAGACCTAGAATAGTATAAGAAGTATAGGTCCTAACAAAATTAGCAAGATGCATATTTGTGTCATCTGTAGCTGAGCCTGAAAATATACCTTTCAAGTTTAAGAGCTGGATCATGGAACTGTTTCATTAAACT
>NC_061111.1:106875139-106907714 GCF_002878395.1 Capsicum annuum | reverse complement strand
ATTGGAAATTGTGTTTTTTTAGAAAGTGTGTGTTATAAGCACGTTGATGTTGAATATTTGAGATATTTTAAATGATTTGACCTTTTGGTCTTAATGGAGTTATTTTGAATGCGAGTGTGAAAGAAATACACAACGTGGTTGATTTTGATAAATAGAAAGCATGAAGGCTCCCGATGTATATTTATATATTACTGAAATTTTTTTGTTGTGGATTGTCTTTGAAATGATCTGAGCTAAGTCCGAGAGAAATCTTTAGCACTGAGTGGGAGGTATAAAGCGACCTTACTTCCCTAGAACTACGTGCCCCCGTAAGAGTAATCCTGAGGCTAACTTATATAGTGATCACTAGTTTGTGTGGATTTGATATCGATAGTCCTACTCTGATGGCAAGGATAGGACGGCTCTCCCCTATGCGGGTTGTACGTTGGACTCCATGTAGCTCATATGGTTTATGTCGATTATAGGATCTCCTAGTGTGTGTGTTTCCTTATGTCTATGGTGAACGGTGAAGTGATTTGAAAGTGGAATTATGAAAGTTATACTTTCAAAAGATTTAAATGATATTTACATTATGAGAATTGATATTCTTAATGAGCTAAAAGTGATTGACAAATTATATGATGACTCACATGTGTTATTATACTTATTTCATCCTCTCATGATTATGATGATTTTCTTCGGGCTATGTGAGTCTTTCATATATCCTGCATATTTCTTATAAATATTTATGATGGTGATGTTTATACAACTACATACACCCCCATATACTCAGTTTCTTACCATGGTACTGACCCATATCTTCGGATGTGGGCTACATTTTCTCAGAATGTAGCTTCAGGTGCTCAGTTCCAGGTTTGATAGTAATTCTTCTGGCACACTGTTCTACATCCTCTGTTGTGGTGAGTCCTCATGTTTCGAGGACGTGATGTCTGATGTTGGTTTCACGAAATTGTTTACATTTGATAACTGAGTATGACTCAGTTGGGGCATGTCTCAATGGCTCACTGTTTTTACTGATTTTCTTAGAGGCTTGTCAGACTAGTATAGATATTGGGAGTTGACTAATAAGTCATACTTTGTTATCTTTCTGAAATTCTTTTATTCTTGGATGATGATTACTCTGTTGATATTTGAGGGTTATTTATAAAAACCCCGTTGATTTGTGTTGAACTGAATGAAAATAGCTCAAAGGGTTAGCTTCGGGATACTCATAGCCTCAAGCACTGTGTGATGCTTTGGGACCCATTTTTGGGGCGTTACACTAGGTTAGGGTCAAACCCATAGGGAAGACGTGGACTTGTATCTCTAGTTTCCTGAACTCCACGGGCAGAACAGAAAGAAAATGGATGGTTTGTAGTTAAAAATAGTCAACAATAACAAATCTTCGATTTGCTTATGATCAATTAGAAATGAACATTTGGATTGTATTTCCCCTGGCTTCTTAGCTCAGTAGCTTATCGTGCTTTGTTGAACCAATCAGTACCTTGCATGTAGAATCTGATAAGTTCTGTGTCATCAACTGTCTTGTGGACTCATTGATGAATTTCATCTTTTACCTTTTGAGTCTCAGGATGTCACATTACTAACCCTTATCCTAAATCCCAGTTAACTATTATCTTTTGAGTCTCAAGTTATTAGATGATAGGTAACCATCTTACATAAATAATACTAATTAGCTTGGATCGATTATTAATCTTCAAATTACTATTGCAATTGTATTTTCCTTATCACGACTTCTCTTGTGGAGTAAGTAGTGATAATCTAGGCAGTATCCTAACATTTTCAACCTCTAATACATCTATTAAATTGAATATAATATAATACATGCAAGAATACTAGTTCAGAACAACTTTGTACTTCCCCTACTTCATCAATTAGTCAGGGTTAGGGTTTAGTCGCTCATTGTTGTAAAATGAATAATAGAATTCATGAATGAAGACATTAAAACAATATCACAATAATCAACAAATAAAAACTAAAGTCTGTAACTAAATTATCAACCAAAATAAAGAACAAAGCAATCCTAAGATCAAAAGCTGAATCTTTGTATCAAATATATGTTTGTAAGTGTTAAGAGTATGTAACCTAACTAAAAATTTCAAAAGGGTACTTATATTATACAAACAAACCCTAAAAATCAAAACTCAAATAAAAAAGGAAAATTGAGGTCGGCGGCCACTTACTTAGGCCACCTACAGTCCGTAGCTTCTGAAACTCTCTAGACTTGGCTTTCTGGCACTTACTAAGGCCACCTACGGACTGCAGGTGGCTGGAGAAAGTGGTAGAGTCTTTTTTTACCTATATCTGAACCTCTAGACTACAAGCTCTAGTACCTACTTTGGTCACCTATGCTCAGTAAGTAGAACATACGCCCAAAAAAGCCTCAGTAAGTAGCCAAAAACTTCTATTTTCATATTCTTCTTTAGTTTTGTATACAAAACCTTATTTCCTACAAAACATACCCAAAACACTTCATATATCACAAAACAACCTAAGAAATTTACATATTTTTATCATTTTAAGCATCGAAAGTGCTATAAATTCATAGTACATCAGTTAGTCTTACCCCCAAGGTTTTCTTCTGTCCACCCAGTTTTCCATGTTTATATGTTGCAATGATATGTTCCAGATCTATCTCATGTGCTCAAATAGAAATCAGTTCAGCTGGATGAGCGATTGACCTTCGTGAAGGAGCCTGTACTCATATTGGCTAGTGATGTCAAGCGATTACGCACTAAAAAGATTCCTATAGTTAAGGTTTAGTAGAGGCACCGCCTAGTATAGGAGGCTACTTATCTAGATTGAGATACAAACCCAGTATCCTCACTTGTTCAAGGCTTCAGGCACATCCTAATCCCTTACTTTTGTTGAAAAAAGTCCTTTTAGTAGTGGATATTCTAATGACTCTCCAGGTCATTTTCCATATTTCCACTCATTTTTGCTATTTATAGCTTTTCTATAGTTGCCCTAAGTCATTTTTTACTTTCTAGAACTGGTAATTCGGTTATTGGGCAATTTATTTAGTTTTTAAAGCAAATTCTTTGTTTTGAGTCTTTGCGAATTCAAATTGCCTACTAGGCAAAAACTTCAAACAATCTCATATGTAAATTTTGACTGTTCCAGTAACTCTAGAATGTCAATTTTAGGCTAGGAGGACCCTTGCTATGGGTTTCAATATTCCTAGACTCATTTTGAGCCATTGGCCGGAAGTTAAGAAAAATGGCAAGTGGGTGTTGTAACGCCTCGGGTTTGTATTCCTTGAGATTTCCCTGAGTTTGAGCTCACTTCTTTGACTATGACTCAGCCTACGAGTCATAGGGTGTCCTGACGGGTCATGTGACCCTAGTCGTAAGGTGTCCATAGAGTGGTGTTAAAGTTACTATCCTGGGTATGACTTGAAGGTATGAGTCATAAATACTCATGACAAGTCATTGGGAGGATTCCTAACCAAATCGTGTAAGTTTGTATCATGATTTTGCTCTGACTATGTGTGGATCACTATGAGTCGTAAGGATTTATTATGAGTCGTGGGCTGAAATTATAGGGTGTCTAGTGTATACCTTAATTTTGATTCTGTGTTGACTATGAATGGACCCTACGAGTCGTAGAATCCCATTAGTATACCTTAATTTTGATTCTGTGTTGACTATGAATGGACCCTACGAGTCGTAGAATCCCATTATGAGTCTTATGGTTGAGTCGTAAGGTTAACAGTGTATGGTCCTAGAGACTATCTTGGTTACGACTCGTGATGACGAGTCATAAAGAGTGGCTACGAGTCAGTAGTTGACCTCTAGTCAAAGGCAACACTTTTTCAGCTTTTAAGTTAAGGGAATTTTGGACATTTCCCCTCTTACCCAAATTGAAACCCATGTATTATAACCCCTTTAGGGTGTCATTAACATTAAGAAAACAATCCAAATAACTTCTCACAAACTCTAAAAGCTCTCTAAGTTCCCTCAAGTAAGCCAAGCTATGGTTTCATCAAGTTGGTCATCTAAGGGCCCAAGGGTCGAATTTGCTCCAAATTTCTTGGTGTTTAAGGCATATTACTCTTTCCTCATTGTTAATTTTGTAATAGCATATGTTTTAAAGTATCGTTCATAAGATATTTATGTTGATTTGAAACAAGGGTTTCGATTTTTGAATGCTTATTGTTGAATAATGTTTTCCCATGGTTTAATATAACTATTCATGCTTTAATTATGGTTTTGAACTTGTGGGTGTTTGGGTAGGGTGGATGAACTAGGGAATTGTAAATTTCCTAAACTTGTGACTTTTAAAGTGGTTATGACCCCAACCCCATGATGTGAAATTGGTTTTTAATTTTGAGAAATGTGGGAATTTGTGAAATTGAACTAGTTTTGAACTATTAAATCATATAAAGAGGTAATTGAAACACAATGGTATGATTTAATTAACAAAGGGAGTTGTTCTCTCTAAGCTAATGGAAATTGTTTTGGCATGATGTTATTACCTTGTAAGTGTAGTTGGTATGACGATACCAACAATGTATGCCTTAATGTGGAATATGGTTCAATGATTAGGAATTGTGATACCTATTTTAATTGAGGTATAATAAGGGTTGTATAGCTGAGATGTGAAAATGGAGGTCTGAGTGACCGATATTGGAAACTGCATTTACCGATATGGGGTCAAAGTGACTAGGGAGGTTTGAGTCCCCCTCATTATTATTTCATGATTAGAGAGGTTTGAGTCCTCCGTAAATTATTAGATGATCGGTTGCTTAAGTCACCTTTGAATATGTTGGTAGGTTCGAGTCCCCCATGTGCATATATATAAGATTATTTCTGGTACATTCAGCTACACACACTGGGTCCTGACCAGGGATAAGAGTTAGGACCCATACAGCCTATGGGTACGTGCTATGACGGTTAAGCTACACAATCTAGGCTAAAAATTTTAAGTGCATGTTAAACCTTGTTCCCTATACCGGTATGTGAAGTATATATGTCTATGCATTTGATTATGTGCATGTGTTTGAATGATTTTAAACTTTTGATCATGACATTATGTTATTTTTATCCCTATGTTACATGCTAGCGTTCACCCCGCTAACCATCTTCAGATGATGGATCCCTGCGCGATGCAGGAATTGGTCATACTTCTACTCCTCCTACCCAGTGATTAGGATTCAGGATCAGTTTGTGAGTTGACATTGAACTGGTGACCTTCCATACACTGAAAGTCTATATTTTATATTTTGGTCTCTTATGTCTAGACTGTTTAGGCTTCTTTTAACTATAGTCGGGGGCATGTCCTAACACTTTATTGATATTCAGTTTTGGTTCTTATTTAGAAGGCTTTGTTTGGATTACTGTAGTTATTGGGTGGTGTCAGTTGGTTGTTTGGCCAGTCATCGGTCTTCGAATTATAGACATGTTTTGAACTTACCTAAGCTTATTGTACGCTATCTTGTTATATGTTTGAAATTCACCCGACCTTGGGGTATACTGTGTTTGGCTTTGGTGAGGTGCAGGGGGTGATCTCTGATCTATGTAGGCTATCTTATTATATGTTTGAAATTCATCCAACCTTGGGATATGCTGTGTTTGGCTTTGGTTTGGTGTAGGGGGTGATCTCCAATCCATGTGGGACTTGAGATTCCCATCACGGCCAAGCTCTGGTTCGGATCATGACAGTGTGGGACCCATATTTCATTGAAATCACCATGGATGGAAATTTTGACTGCACCATTGAGTCCAAAATGTCAAATTTAATAGTGAAGAATAGTCCTTTTGTGTATATAGGATTCTGAATAAATCTTGAAGGTTTGGCAATAGGGGTGGGTGTTTCGTATTCGGTTCAGGTTCGATAATTCGATAATCGATATTTGAACATAGATAACACATACCATACTTATAAACATCGGTTCGGTAATTCGGTAATCGATAAATTAAACTTTGATTCGGTACGGTATTTGGTAATACCGTATTAATGTTGGAGATGTGTAAATATACATTTAAACTTCAAAGAGTATATCTATTATAAACCCTATTTAGTATTCTTTTTGTTGCTTTTTACGAATATATTACCAAGGTCCAAAAGATTCTTTGGGATTACTAATACTATTGTCTATTGGGTTGGTTAGACACACACACACACATATACATATATATATATATATATATATATCAAATACGATATTTGATAAATACCAAATACCAAATGATACTAATATCTTGTACCAAACCCAATCCTGAATACCAAAATAATAAAATTTTACTCCCAAATACCAAACCAGATACCGAATTACCGAATATCAATTACCAAATTTTTCAGTTCGATTCGATAATTTCATTTTCGATATTGTATGCCCAGCCATAGTTCGCAAGACTTGGAAAATTCTAAGTCTAAACTATTGTTGGTGCATTGAGTAAGTGATGCCTATGATTGTTTAAGTGTTCTGCTAAACTCCAGCAAGTATCGCTTAAGCGACAAAATGTGTTGCTTAAGCGAATGGCTTACTAGTGGAGTGATATCGCGTAAGCGAGTATTATGTTGCAAATGCTATAATGACTCAGCCAGCCATATATTGCGTAAGCAATCAATATACCAGAGCACAAGTATCGCTTAAGCGATCCAAAGTTCGCTTAAGCGATACCCGTGCACCTGAAAGAGTATAAATACCTCACTTAGCCCATTTTTCATCCATTTCCAAGATATTGAAATTCTAAAAAAGTGAGAAAGCTTGGGGATAACATTTGTGGATGATTTTGGAGCTTGGGTGAAGATTATTTACGTGTTTCTTCTTCGAATTTGTGGTAAGCTTCCATCTATTTTAGGATTAAATCCTTTTTTTCCTTCTAAAATATCTAAGAGCTTGGTGTCTTGATTTACCATTAGAGCTCGAAATTCACCAAATTTTTTAGGATAAATATTCCTTAAGCATAGGGGGACATTGTGTAGATTCGATTGTGTGATTCCATAAACGGTCACCTCATGGGATTTTATGTGATTTTTAGATCCAAAGCACAATAGTGCAATATGGGTATCATTATCCTTATTTTGATAAGTAGATTGTGATTTTATAGTGTGCCACCTTGCAAAAGCTTCTCGAAAAGAAAAATCGATGGTTTAACGGATTTTCGGGCTCTTCTTTAGCATCCAAGTAGGCTAGGTTTACCCTCTTTGTCTATTGAGTTATTTTGTAGCATAATTATGATATTATACTATATTTGGGATAAGATTGAGGTATTGGAGGTATGATTGTCAACATTTGGGATTAGTTAGACTGTTTAGGCTATCTTAAAATCATAATTTGAGCATAATAGACTTAGTGGCTCATGTTTAAGTAGAATTTCTATATTAGGGATATTTAAGGCTTGTTTAACATCTAAAATGATATTTAAATACCTTAGCCTAGGTTGGGGTAAAAATTGTCGTATAATGGATTTCAGAGATTAGAAGTGGGCCCCTCCAACCTGCCTTAGGACAAGACTTGAGCTAGTTTTGGTAGACCCTTATGAGCTTGTTTTATATTTCGAAATGGTTACTATGGAATTTTAAGAAATTAGCCACTCAATGGTCATGATGGTTTGATTTTGGGAGTTGATGCTATTTATTGTAAAAAAACAATAAACTGATTATGATATTGATGATATGAGCACTTGTTCAAGCTCGGTAGTTGATTATGATATTAATGATATGAGCACCGGTTCAAGTCTAGCAATTGAGAGTTGTTTATGATATGATATGGTACGGATGGATTTTTGTTCATGGCAGGATAGTTGGTGGATTATGGTTGCTCGATTATTTATTTTCCTTGAATGTACTCTCTAGGCTTATGGGAACCTGCGTTAGGTTATTTACCTTTTCGCACTTATTGTCTTATGGGAGCCAATTTAATAGATATAATTGTATGATATTTACATTATTATTTCGAATTTATTGATTTCTTTATGCATAGGAGTGTTAAGTTTATTTCTAGGTTTGCTCTTTTACCTTGAGTTAGCTTATTTTTATCTTTTATTATTATCGTATTTATATCATAATTTAGCTCAGTCGGCCGATGATGCTAACTGAGTACTCGTGGCTTTGGTACTCATATTGCACTTCTGTATCTTTTTTATATAGACCCGAGTACTAGTTGTCATTACTGATTCGACCCTTGTGCAGGATGAATTTTGGAGATTAGGTGAGCTCTTGAAGTCGGAGTTCCCCTTTTCCTTCTATTTATCTATGTCTATCTTTTGTTTTTGAGATAGATGTATTTGACTATTTCAGGACTTATGGTGTATTTTTAGTAGCTCTTGTATTGACTCTACTAGTTCGTGGGATGGTTGTTATGTTTTATCTATTCTTAGACTATATTTATTATGTTGTCATTATCACAAGCATTAAGTTATTAATTTTTGGCCTCTAAGTCCATTTTCCACCAATTAGCCCATTGCTTATAGCACCGGGCTATAGTTTGACTTACCGACTGGCGAGATATAGTAGGTGCTCTCATGACTCGTAAATCAGGCCGTGATAGAGCTATACCTCTCATTGAGGAAGAATGATCCAAAGGGGATGATGTAACATCCTATACATTTCAGCACGTATAACACTAAGATAACATCGATGAACGTATTTAAACTCGATAGTAATGTATTTTTTCTGTAAAGTTTAGAGTTAAGTGTTAAGTTTAAGTAAAGAATTAAGATTTGAAAAATGTGATAAAATAAGTGAGGTACTTGCTATACTTAATTAAGCTAGTAGGTGCATCTCCTACTTTGATTAATGTGCCACATTGAGGCTTATATAATGTGGCCAATTTGTGGTCCATATTAAGCTAAAGAAATGGAAGAGTAAAATCAGAAGAATGTAAACCCGAGGTCCAATCTTCGAAGTCCACAATAACAAATTAAAATGACCAAGTAGGTTCATCACCTACTTAGCCATGTGTGGCCCAAATTAAGCTAAATAGTGGCTAAAAATAAAAAAGAGAAAAAGTTTGCAAAGAGAGGCCTTCAAAGGCCAAATACCTGATGCAAACATTTCATTCCAATCCAAGTTATTAATCTGTCAAGTCTATCAATTTCTCTTCTCTCTCCTCCAAACAGTCATCCTAAATATCTATTAGGTTTTTAAGTATTCTTCAACTTATTTCTTGCAAAGCAGCCCACGGGATCATCTTCTTTTTCTAGGATTACGGTAAGAATTTTATTTCTAATTTCATGAGATGCTTGTGCTAATTTTTCTCTCCGATTTTAGTGGATTGGAAAAGGTTACAAAGCATACGAAGACATCGAAGGTAAGGTTCTTTCTCCACCTCTAATTAAAAGATTATTTGAGCATTCTAGGCATAATTGTTAATTAAAATTTATAAGTTATCAAACGGTGATCGAAAGCCACGAGTTCACATTTGATGGTTATATTAATAATTTTAGGGGCCATATTATTTTGTGGTGAAGTTGTGAGGTTATGGATGGCCTTAGAAAGTGGTTTGGTATTGCAGTCACATAATAGGTTTGTAGTGTGTGGCAACACACCATTAAAATTAAAGTTTTTTTATAATATATATATATATATATATATATATGTATATTCTTTTAACAGGATCGGACAGGAGGGCGGTAATTCGTCATGCCAACCAGACCTATTAACTAATATCGGGAAGCCTAGTTAGAAAACCAAACGAGGCACCAACTGAAATATAAAAGAATTTTAAATAGCTTAATGACTGCATGGAAAAATTCTTTTATCCGAACAAGAGGCCTGTCAGAAGATTAATACATACTTAGGATGAGACCATGTGTCTAGCGATTCTAACCGTGAAGAGAGACGCCTTTTTCTTCATTATCACGGGCTAAAAAGTCGTGGCTTTCTAGACGTAATCACTAAGATAAAGCCACCATAAGTAGTACTAATTTCGACTGTACCAACCATTTCAAAACCAAGTCAAGAAACTATAGAAAAATTCCTTCATATTTTGATAGAGTATGGATCTTTCATAGTTACTAAGTAAGAGAAGTTAGATCTCTGGCATAGATATGAAAAGTTTTTAGCCGGACATAGTCACGACTGGAAAGGGGAAGAAAGTATTAAAGTATATCAAAATTAAAGAAGTAAATACCTTAAGACTGGCTGGATGCAAGGCCGGAATAATAAACAGCGGCAGCTATCAGCCCTTTTATTCAAACCAACCTTGAACTATGTTACACAAGAGAGGAGGGAAAGCAAACTTTGCTTAGAGAGAGAAATAAAAAAATAAAAATTTTCTTCTGACCTTCCTTAACAAATGAAGGTCCTATATATAGAAAAGGAAAAGCAAAAGAAATCTATGCACATTACTTATGGGTCCCACATCTGGGTCCCTATGCACAGTGGATCTACTGTGTAAATAGTAAAAAGGGTCCCACATTCGGGTCCCATACATCATGGAAATGATTTCTTTCCAATCATCTTGTCTTCTTTCTTTTTTAGTTAGCGGAGAAATTCTTTCGTTCTGGCTATGGCTTCTTCATTCAGGGTATCTCCTAAATCAATTGGCTGGGAATCGTGAACATCTTATACAATATCATCACTGGTGATGCTCTTCATAGAAGTATCTGAATGTTGTTTGATAGTTTTCATCAAATTTTTTTGAACTTCTTCCAGATATTGTTCTATCATCTCCATTCTGTCTCCATCATAAACAGTGATCCTTTTGGAGATATATTTTAAATATTTATCCTCAACAATATTTTTCTGAGGATCATTACCATATTTCTGAATTTTATTGTCTATAGTATCCAGGAGTTCTTGACCATTTAATTTTTTAGGTGTGGGATCTTTGCGCATCAGCTTATCCCAAAAGTTATTATAAAATACCCTATAAATACAAGGTATTTGTTCTTTAGTAAATCGAAATTCAATATTTCATTTGTGAATCCATGGAATAGAGAATTCAATATAGAAGTACATCTGGTCAATCTTGTCTAAATTGCATACATGATCTGAGTGGATAACTCAGTCAGAAATAGAGACACCTTTGTCCATCTTTTGTATAGTTTTAGAAATATATTCGGTAATATCTGAACAGTTGGGCCATGATACGCCCACCAATTAATAAACCAGTTAGGGATTGGTTCATCGAAATCTTTGGACAAATCTTTATGAATCATGTATGTTTATACTTATTATTATTGTAATATAATGGGTTGGTGAAGGCCTAAATATAGTCCTAATATGTAAAATTGATTTTGGAACCTTTCATCAACGTCTGCCTTTCTGCCATATAGGTTGTACCCCAATCTTCAAGGGTAATGATATTTTTTATAACAATTTTTTAGAACCTATGTACATCTGGTTCTCCATCAGAAGCCTGGAAATGTTCAATCTCTGTACTTTCCGTGGATAATAGAATTGTTTCATAACATGTTTGAGTCTTATAAGACTCTCCTGCAAAATAGAGGTTAGAAATCAAATATTTATGGAGTATTTTCCACGGATCATTTTGTCTCTGAATTTCAGAGTTTTCAACAAGAACTATCAGCTCTCTATTATCAAGTTGTTCATATAGTTTGCTATTAGCGTTTTATTTTTGCAATGTTAGCAAATGTATCTTCTTTCTTTGCAGTTAAATATGACTGCAATTGTCCATATAATGGATTATCCTCCAAAATATCTTTTAAATGGATCGACCGTGAAGAAGATTCGCCTATCTGCAAAATCTTGGAATTTATCAAACTCATATTTTCCCTTCGTATCACTGGGGTATTTGATGATGAAGCATATGATGCTTGAGGCTGTGATGATAAGGGGGCAAATCTTCCCCCAGAAGAGGAGTATCTTTCTCTGCCTCAACCTTTTCCTCTGGCCATTTGCCAGGGTGGATCTGTAGTCATGCTGCACATAATAGATTAGTCAAATAAAGTCAAATAAATAAATATCAAACCAATCAATTTTGTCTCTAATTTCTTCATAATTAAACACAGCGAATTCATCTTCAATTATTGAGTATTTGATTTTTTTCAAAAATAAGCATATGCATATTGCGTTCAAAGGGATTGCCTTTATAATAGTGATTATCATTTTTTCTGAGAGGAAATGAGTGTAAAAATTTATTTTTCACTTAAGTATTCTCTAGATAAGAAATCAGGCAGGGAATTATCAATTACTTTTTTATATTGAGTTTCAAAATCAAATGGAGCTAATTGAGCTTACCACCTTGCGAATATTAATTTTGAAGCACCATGTTTAAAATCTTTGTCAAACATATACTTCACCAATTGAGCATCAGTTTTAATAAAAAAAATTGATTATATAAATCATCCTGGAACTTAAGAACGCATTTAACAATGGTTAACATTTCATGTGCCACCGTTGCATACTTTTTTTGACTATTCGTCCATTTTTCGGAATAAAATCGTATAAATTCTTAAATATTATTATGGGGATTAACTTGTTTAAGTATTCCTCCATAACTAACATTAGAGACATCAGTTTCAATAATTTTTAACCAAGCAGGGTTAGATAAAGTTAAGTAAGGCAAAGATTTTACACATTGCTTAATACGTTTTACAAGGTTTGTATGACTATCAGTCCAGGGACCTTAAAAGCCCTTTTTTAATCTATCATATAAGGGAGCCAAATCTATTGACAAATTCTCATAAAATGAGGATATATAATTCAAACTCCCTAAGAATCTTTGCAATTGGGTTTTATCAGTGATAACATCAGGAAATTTATCAGTAAAATCAATAGAATGCTGAATAGGAACTATCTTCCCTTAACAAATATTGTGACCTAAAAATAGAATACTTGTTTGGAATAAACTCATTTTTGGTTTAGATATTATCAAACCATTTTGTATCACAATCTTTTTCAACATATCAAGATGTTTAAAATGTAATTCTAATGTTTTTGAAAACACTAGAATATCATCAATATAAACAATAATGAAGTCCATATATGGATTAAAAATGTCATTCATTATTTTCTGAAATTCAAAAGGAGCATTTTTCAATCCAAAAGGCATCATATTCCATTCAAATTGACCAAATGGGACATTGAAAGTAGTTCTATAAGTGTGCTCTCTAAATAGCTGAATTTGCCAATAACTAGATTTTAAATCAAATTTAGAAAATATATTAGCATCAAATAATCTAGACAATAAATCTTTTTTATTGGGAATAGGCTATCTAATCCATTTCAAATATTTATTAAGAGGTTTATAATTAATTACTAACCTTGGCATACCACGCTCTTTTTCAGCCGCATTATTCACATAAAATGCAGTACAAGACCATGGTGATTTAAAAAGTTTTATTAGACCCTTTTGTAAGAGATTATCAATCTCTTTTTTGCAAAAGTCGACTAACTCTACATTCATTTGGTAGGGTCTTGATTTTGTTAGGATCTTGTCCTCACAGAAATCATCTTCATATGAAAGAGTTACAATGTATTGTTTACGATTTCAAAAAGCATTGGGGTGATCAACACATATATCAACAATTATTTGTTCGGAGATCAATTTTATTTTCTCCTGTACCTTAGCAGATTTTATGTTATCACCAATATTTATGCTAAACATTTCAAGCTGTAAAAAGTTAACATGTTTTTGCTTTATATCAATTAAAGCATGTATATCCCTAGTTACTGGATCTGTAACAAAAGGGTAGGATATCTTCTTATTTGTATAAGTAGCAGTAAATCTTTTAGCATCAATATGAGTATAAGGATAAATTGCACTTATAAAAGGGGTGCCAAGTATAATCGGGGGATATAATTGATTTTTTACCCAAAAAAAGAAATGCGGAATGCAAACCTTATTTCGAAAAATATATGCATTAGGAAATTTATAATTAATATCAAAAGAATGACCAGGTGCAGACTTAACAATATTTGTAGTCTTATAAAAATATCTGGTTGGAATCAAACCTTCTTGAATGCAACTAACATCAGCACCACTATCAATCATGACCACTTTAGTCACAGAGAAATTATTATCAATTAATATAGTGCAATTTATATACCATTTATGAGCTATAACAATTTGCATCATGCCCAAAAAATAATTATTTTTTACATCAAAATTTTTGACAATATCATCGTCTTTTTCTATATCGAACATTTTTTCCTTCCCTTTATAACTGGAAGAAACATCATTGTGAGAAATATCTTTCTCAATTTTTGTAATCCTGTGATCATAAATCATTTGATTTTGCTTTAGAGATATAATTTTTTTCAGGTTTTCAACCTCAATTTTTAAATCATTGAAAGATGTATCTTTGCCAGGTAATTGACTTATAGCAGGGTGTCTATTAACCTCAGTTAAAGAATAAGGCATGTAATAATCATTATCAGTAATGAGAGTTTGAACATTCAAATCTAAATCATCAAACTATGATTGAAATTTATAAAAAGTTTCATCACAAACACAATTATCACCATTGCAGTCAGCACAAATATTAGCATGATCACTATTAGATGAATTAGGTAATTCAACATCATTTTCAGATTCAAAATCATAATTATAATCAGACTCAAAACCAGAAGTGTATAACAAACCATATACTTGATCATGAATATCATTAGCAAGACCTAAAGACTTAAGCTTTTGGAGCTTGCAGTTAGGAGCAATATGCCCAAAGTTACCGTATCTGTAACACTTAATTTTGGCGAGATCGCTCTTAGACCTATTTTTTGTAAATCTAGTGGACTTATGATGGGATTTGCAAATCTCACGTTCTTCTTTGGATCTATGTCTAGATCTCTTCTTCTTATAGGGTCTATCAGACTTAGAATATCTTCGACCCTTTTCCTGAGAAATAGAAACCGGTTTATCCATACAAATTGCTCACAAAAATCTCCTAATTAGGGTCTTTCTTTAAGCTTATCAAGCTTAATTTGTCTAGCTAATTTTAACTCATTGCACAAAGCTAAACCTTGTTGAGTACAGGCTGCTATCAGCTGACTATAGGTGAAATTTTCATAGGATACTTCACCATAGGAACCCGAGCCCCTAAGCTCCTTTCTAACCCTTTCAGCAAATAAAAGAGGAAGACCATCTATGAATTTCGCTTTCCAATGTAAATACTTACTTTTGCCTAAATCTATGACTCTGCTTAGAAAGGTGTCTTTATACCAACTGAATTCTCCTAAGTTCCTACATCTAAGACCATTTAAAAGTGTTTTAGTATTTTCATATTGATTGGTAAATCTGCCTCCAAAATGCTCAATAATGGTAAGCATAAGAGTATAAACAACATCTTCTCTATTAGCAGGTAATGCTCTTCCTAGGTTATCAACATCTTCGGTGGGATTCCTAGCTTCGAATATAGCATTCCTTCTATCATTATCTAAGAAATTGTCCCACCAACCTCGAAGTTGGCCAGTAAAACCAACAATAATCATTTTACAAATAGTTGCATCTGTTCGTCTTTAACGATTCTCAGCAGATGTTGTAGCTTTTGCTATAGTAGAATACATTAACATTCGATGAACAAGGATAGATAATTGTCTTTCAGATAAGCCATCCAAGTTCTAATCATAGATTGCATCTTCGCTATATGACGTATTAGTCTGATTCCAATCTCTTTCCTCTATTAGAACATCTTGAGGAGTTGTACGTGGATAATAGTTAGAATTCATGCGGGGTATATCTGCATATTTTTTCCTCGGTTGCTTCCTAACCATACCTCTGAGCTTATTAAGTTTAGAGCAAATCTCATTCCTCGTATCTGGGGTAGATTCTATGCTATCAGCAAAGGCTTTAAACAAATCAATGGGTTAGATATTTAAATCGGAAAACTTTTTATCAAGTAATTTTTCCAATTCTTCTATGGGAGACAATTTTTCAAATCCCTCAATATCTAGAGGTCTCTGAATACAAGGCCTAGTTGTCAAGTCTTCCTTCTTACTTTCTGAAGTGGAAGCAATATCGGATGACTTTGGACTAACACTAAGCTTTTTTACCATCTCAACCAATTCATCAAGTTTTTCATCAAGAGAAGAAATATGTTCTCCCAAAACTTTCACATAAAGACTCAAATAATTGTTCTGAGCTATCAGATTATTTATTTCTACAATAGTTACTTTACCAATTTCATTATCAATGAATTTTTGGAATGCAGAAAAAGTAATACCAGTACTATTAGGCAATACAAAAGGAGATTGGGGAGGATAAATAGTTTGAAGAATATTACCACTCGCATCTTGATAAGATCTTTCCAACACCTTAATATATAATGGAAAATATGTGGTTATAAACCACGGCACAAAGCACACAATCTGATTATGCAATCCACACATCTCATAAAATTCTTGAAAAATATTATTTAGTTCGTCTGGACTATAAGTCTCAAAGAACCAAATTCTAAATCGATTCCATTTTTTATTAAATTTTTTTTTTAATATAACTCTTTGCCTGGAAACCAGGACTAAAATTAATTTGATGTGGAATCATATTAAATACTGTTAAATGATATATATAACTTTAGTGAATAGAATGAGTTAAAAACACCCTTAATTGGAAAAACTACTAGCTTATTGCCGGACTATTGTTTTGATAAATTGAAATATCCCAAGTTTGTTGGTTAGCTTCTAATATTAGCCTTATTACTTGACATTTTAGATGAAGATAATCACATTAAAGAACGGGTTGGCGCTTCATAAACTATACGAATTCGGAATTGTGGTATGTAAGCCTATTTGATTTCATATTATTTCACAATCAATTTTATACTTTTGTTATTAGGTCTTCCTAAGTTCTCTCTAGTAAATGAAACATGCTATGGTAAATAATATCCATTGTAGTTAATATTCTTCATCCCACTGCCCATAATTTTATAAATGTGTCAAAGTACTTTTATATGTGTTCATTTTCCTGTACTGGTGTATTTACACTTTCAAGTACAAGTATGAAAAAGGTACTTAAAGAAGCAAGTTTCATGGATCATTTTCTAAGTCACCTTATTAATAAATTAATAATATTTAATAAAAAGATAAAATAGATATAAAATGATATATTAACTCTTGAAGTTTTAATTTAACTTGACATCTGATATGAGACCCACTTAAATTTTTTTCACAAGTATTTTTTATAGTAATTTTGTTATATCACTTTGAATTAGTTATTATAAGTCATTTAATACATGTATGCTTTGGTGTTTCAATTGTGATTTTTACTAAATTACCCCTAATTAATTATTAAGGCCATCCAAGCATTGCGTCACATAAATTAGAATAGAAGAAAAATATTATAAATCAGAATAATTAATAGTAGTGTGAAAAAGCAAGCACCTCTTCGTCGACATACCTCCTTTCAATCGAATTGCTATATTACCCCTAATTTATTATTCTGAGTCATTTACGTATTAGAAAACTAATGATGTTTAATAAAATAAGTTACATTACTTTACTAGTATTAATAAGTGTGAAGAAGTAGGCTCCTCTTCATCAACAAGTTTGCTTCCAATCGAATTACTATATTATCCCTAATTAATTATAAGTCATTTACGTATTAAGAAATTAATAATATTTAATAAATTAAAAGTAAAATAGATATTTATCACACGACTGCTTCGATTTCTTCAATCTTGATTTTACTATATCATCTCTAATTAATTATTATAAGTCACCTTATTAAAAAATTAATAATATTTAATAAAAAATTAAAATAGACATAAAATGATATATTAACTCTTAATGTTTTGAATTAACTTGACGTCTTATATGTGGTTCACTTAATTTTTTTATAAGTATTTTTTATAGTAATTTTGCTATATCACTTCAAGTTAGTTATTATAAGTCATTTAATACATGCTTGTTTTGGTGCTTCAATTGTGATTTTACTAAATTACCCCTAATTAATTATTATGGCCTTCTACGCATTGTGTCACATAAATTGAAATAGAAAAAAAGTATTATAAATCAGAAAATTAATAGTAGTGTGAAGAAGCAGGCACCTCTTCGTCGACATGCCTGCTTCCAATTGAAACTATATTACCCTTAGTTTCTTATTATAAGTCATTTATGCATTAGAAAATTAATAATATTTAATAAAATAAATTACTTTATTTACTAGTATTAATAAGTGTGAAGAAGAAGATACCTCTTTGTCAACGTGCCTGCTTCCAATTGAATTACTATATTATCTTTAATTAATTATTGTAAGTCATTTACGTATTATAAAATTAATAATATTTAATAAAATAAAGGTAAAATAGATATTTCTCGCATGTCTTCTTCAACTTCTTCAATCGTGATTTTACTATATCACCCCTAATTAATTATTTTAAGTCACCTTATTAAAAAATTAATAATCTATATCTATAATCTATATCAATAATCTATAATATATTAAAAGTGTGAAGACCCTTAGAAAAATGATTTGAACTTTTTCCCTTCATTAGAAGATCTTTCTTTAGACAAAACTGTCTTTTCACTATTTTCTTCAATTTATTATTTAATTATTTTTATTTTATTAACTAGACTCCTAATATATGTGACTCCTAAAATATATGGAAGGAGAATCAATTTATTTTTCTCTGTACTGATCAATTAGAAAAATACTCCTAAATAGGCTAGAAAAATACTCTTAAAATAGGACTTTATTAAGAAAATACTTCTATAAATATTGAGATGCACTTCCTTATATAAATCTTCAAAGTCATAGGCAACACATCTATGGTGGTTAGGGCTGGGCATATTTTGGTTTAAATCAAAAAGACGAAAAACAAACCAAAATTGTAATTTTGGTTTGCTTTTTCATTTTTTCGGATCAGTTTCAATTTTTAATTTTTGAAATTTGGTTAAATAATTTGTTTTTTGGGTTTTCGAAAAAATAATTCGGATAAACCAATTAACCGAAATTTTATTAATAATTAATAATATATATTATTATATATATAATATTTAATATATAATAATATAATACAAATATATAATAGCAACCCTAATAACTAATAAATAATAGCATGCCACATACAACTAACAGCATACATCAATCAAATAGTAGAACAATCGATTGAACCATAGACCGCCGGCGAGATCGTCGTCTGTACAAAAACACCAGAGCCGATGACCAGATGATCATTGTGGGCGCAGCCCGCGGTGCCAACTGTGGTCTTTCAGGCAGTGATCACTCTTCCGAGTTCTGACTGTTTATGTAAACTTATGCATAATGAAGTTATATATTATGTTAAGCATATGGTTATATCTTATAGTTTCATCCATGTTTAGTTACTTATATCTGGTAATGAAAGAATAGGTTTGAATTATTGTTTTTCTTTAAATCATTAATTTTAAATGTCCAGTCATAACAAAGAGAGGTTCACTACTTTAATCTTCAAAACCGAAATAAAAAACTAAAATAATCAAACCGAATTTGTAGAAATTGAACTGAACCGAATTTATTTCGGTTTGGTTATGGTTCTCATTTTTGTCAATCCAAAAATCAAAAAATCAAATCGATATTAAACTATCAAACCGAACAAACCAAATGCCCAACCCTAATGGTGGTCCTTTTTTCCAACACATCTATGCATTCTTTTTGGGGTAAATTTCTCTTAGAAATTATTTTGATTTGTAATTGTTTTAGGTTTAGTTATTTGATTTAAATAGGAAATCATAATATTTAATATTTTAAACATAATTAGAATTTTACCTTATATAAAAAAATTAACTTGATTAAGTTGCATGTTTAGATTGTTGGATGTTTAATTTTCAACCCTCCACTTTTTCATTGTTTTTGTCAACATAATAGAATTCAACGTGTGTATATATATGTATCTTCTTTGTTTTCATTCAAGTCATTCTTTAGGGTAAAAAAATTTTCTCAGACAAGAATTATTTTCATCAAAATTAAAGTTTTGTGATCATTATTGTATTATTTTGTTGTAGTTTGCAGGTCGTAGATGAATTTAAAGGTGGTAGATGAATGTCGGTCGATTTTTAGAAATATTTTAGATAAAATCTTGGTTTAATTGTATTGTATTTATATCTTTGTTTTGAGAGTTTTTGTGTAAAAGTTAAAATTAGTTATATTATTTTGATATCTCTATTACCGTATTATTTTGTTATAATTTACAGGTGATAGATGATTGTCAGACGACTTTGAGGAAATTTTTGTGTAAAGGTTAGATTTAATTATATTATTTTAATGTCTCTATCATCGTATTGTTTTATTGCAGTTTATAGGTGGTAGATGAATGTCGATCGTCTTTGACAAATTTTTTTGGTAAAGTTAGGTTTAATTAAAAAAATTCTCCAAAAGATGTTGAATTTAATTGTTGCATTCATCATTATTATTTAAACAAATATACTATTTAGTGTAACGTTTGAACTCAATAAAGTGAGGTATACGCGCCTTGTGAGGTACAGCGCAAGGTGCGTATACCTAAACTAGTATTTAATAAAAAGCTAAAACAGACATAAAATGATATATTAATTCTTTATGTTTTAAATTAATTTGGCATATTATATGAGGCCCACTTAAATTTTTTTCATAAGTACTTTTTATGATAATTTTGTTATATCACTTCTAATTAGTTATTATAAGTAATTTAAGACATGTCCGCTTCGATGCTTCAACCGTGATTTTACTAAGTTATCCCAAATAATTATTATGACCACCTAAGCATTGAGTCACATAAATTAGAATAGAGGCAAAGTATTATAAATCAGAATAATGACAAAATAGTTCGATGGACTCTTGTACAATAATACCCCGTACTTTTCCTAGCTTGAAAAGTTTTTCAAGAATGTTAGAAGCTTTCTTTGGAAGATGAATCCACTTTTGTACACTTGGTATTTTCAAGATTTTCACTTTTTATCATGTAGGGAATCGAATAAACTTTCCATCGATACCAAATTTTCCCAAATCCAAAACTCAGGTGAAGAGTTAGAGCCTTTTTAGTAAGACAGTGTATCACCTGAGCCTTCAGTGCATCGCAGAGATAGCTCAAATGGAAATTGTCAATTTTCAGTGTTGCTCCGTGATAATGGCGTGTCATGCCAAACTTCCAGGTCGCAAACAAGGTGACAACGTGATAGCTCCGCGTCGCGCCACAGTGCAATTTCCCATTTGTTACTTTCCAGTGACTTGGCGCGATAGTGGCGCGTCACGCCAAGGATGAAAATCGAGAATTTTTCTCAAAAATTAAAGATGCGTCCAAGGGTTAAAATGGTAAATTTTCTACCCCTATTTAAAACCAATAACACGTGATTTAGTCATTTTTCACCCCAAATATACTAGTTTCTCTCAAGTTTCTCTCAAGAACAAGCTAGGGTTTCTATTGGGGATTCAAATTTAAGAAGGTTTCACCGTCAATCCTCAAGAAATCACATCCTAGGTATGCGTAGTCTTAATTGATGGACCCCTTTCATCCATGAAGCCCGAGAATTTCTTTTCTAAGTTTAAGTTTATGGATTTCTTTATGAATTTCATGTTGGGTTTGTTTTGTTTATGTTGAGAATGATCAATTGAATTCAAATCCGTGTTGGGTGATCAATTTTATATGGACATGATTTGTATAGATGTATATTCATGTGAACCTATAAATAAACCCTAGGATGATGAAATTAGAGATGAATTATGATGATTAATTATTGTATAATGTTGTCTAAATCTGCTATGCCTACGATGCGTTTGATTAAATGCCTAGATGAAGGAACAATGCCCAACTATTATGATATCATGAAATTCCCATGTATGTACAAGCTTATACATATCACATGTTTGATGAAGTGCTTTAATATATGAATTATGAATTGTGTTGTTGGTCACGTGTTCAAGTAAGACATGCTATGTCAGTTTCTTATCATCAAGTCCTGGGGGTACTTGTACCCGAATATTTAGCTGTGTGCCTAGAGCCATGTCATGTTTTCACGATCTCCTCAGTCAAGCTATGATCCATAGAACTCAGTCAGTCATGTGACTCAGGAAATCTCAAAAATCTCAGTAATCTCAGTAGTTTAGTAATCTCATGATCTCAGTACTCAGTAATCTCGGTAACCTCAGTATTCCCAGTCAATCTCAGTAACTTTAGTATTCTGAGTCAGTCCTCAGAACTCAATACATTCCGTCAGTCAATGAATCTCAGTAAATTCAGTTCATCTCCGCTAAACAATACCATAAAATTAGCTCAGTTCAGTTAATCAGTTCAGTGTCTTTCAGATATGAGTAGGATTCAGCACCTAGCGAGCCTAGAGATGGGGACTCACCCGCTAGATTGGACTTAGATCTCAAGAAGCAATCCCTAAGTTCTAGAACTACGTAGCCAGCGTAAGAACGAGATGTCACCCGTTAGATAGGACTGACATACTCAGGGATCACCCGTTAGCATAGTTAAATATATAGGATTGATCCCAAGGGTCACCCGCTAGATTAGGACTGACTCCACAACAGTTGTCTTTACCAGTGGCGCGGTACTGATTCCCTTCCAACTAGGGTTACAGGTTGGAACCCAGTTAGCTTAGTATGGGGCATGTTGGTTAGATGAATACATCCCACAGTTTCATTTACAGAATCAGGACTGTCAGATACAGTCAATTTAACTCATAGTATAGATTTAGGACTGCCAGATACAGTCACTTTTTATCATTATAAATAGACTCTGGGATCACCCATTAGACAGGAATAATCTCAAATATGGTCAATCAGTAATGGTATCATCAGATTTAGAGATCACCTGCTAGATAGGACTGATCTCAGATTCAGTTAGTCATATACAGTACGAAACTCAGCTAGTTCCATCAGATTCAGGATTGTTAGATACAGTCACTCATGTTATCAATTATATCAGTTATCAAAACTCATGTTATTAGTATTCAGCTTCAGGACTGTTAGACACAGTCAACCAAACCAGTTCTTCATAATTAGAACTGTCAGAAATAGTTATTCATATATCAGTAACATAGTATCAGTCCCTCAGATATCAGTAATTCCATGTTATTAGTAAACTCAGTAGTCAGAACTTAGCATTCAGTCCTATCAAGATGTCAGTTACAATTACATATGCATGCATGTATTCTCACATTCATTTTAGTCAGTCAGTTAGTATTGTTTATGCATATGAACCTATTGCATTCAGCCTACCTCACTTGCATACCAGTACATTCAAAGTACTGACACATTTGCGCTATGGTGTCTTATACCATAGGTTGAGAAGCACGAGCTCCAAAGAACCAGTAGCATCCCAGATCAGCGATCAGAGTTAGTAATGAGTCCTCATCCTTCGAGGACATGATGATCACATTACTATTTCAGTTTTCAATTTATTTAAGTAGTCAGAGTTAGTTGGGGATTTGTCCCATCAACTCCATATTCAGACAGTTTAGAGGCTTTCAGACTACAGTATGTTCAGACAATTATCTCAGTTGTTTTGGTATTGTTATACCATATTTTCCAGTTATGTACTAGTATTGAACCTTATGGCCTTTCAGTTCATGTTTCCGCAGTTACGATATTATTACTATTATTCAGTGCTCAGTTTATAAATATCATTCATGGATTAGCTTGTGGTACTTCGGAGTCATGGGCACCGTGTAGCATTCTGGTACCAGATTTAGGGCGTTACATGTACAATGTCAGTTTTGTAATGTCGATACTCTTACTTATATGTTTATCATCTGGACCCTTGAATTCATTAAAAAGCAACATTTTAAACCCCTCTGATGGTGTGCGTAACACAACCGCCCCACGTCAGCTTCCACATCACTTTTGAGTATTACGTTAAACTTAATGTCCACGCCAGCTGCCATATCAGCCGCCACATCATTTTTAAGTATTACATTAAATTTTATGTTATTTTTAAAATGCTACATGAGAAATTAAATATTAAAATAAATTTAATTAAATAAATTCATTTTATAAATTGTAGAAATTCTAATACACAAACACAATATATTTATAATTTAAATTAATTTAAATTTTCAACTATAAATTTAAATTTCACCTATAAATTCTAATACACAAACACAATAAATTTAATTAAACATAAAATTTATTCTAAATAATTAAAATTTATCTCCAATTAATTTAAAGTTTTAAATATAAATGAACATACACAAACATAATGAACTTTCAATTTTTATTTAAATATCTTTAACAATTTGTAAAAGTTACAAAATTAATCCTAAACAAAATGAAAAATTTAAATTGAGAAAGTAAATAAAAAAAATTTAAAAAGTAAAACAACAATTTGTTTTTTTTGACAATGAACAACAACAACAATATCAACCACAGCAAAGATCCTCTTCAGGGGTATATACATTTTTTTTTTGACAATGAACAACAACAACAATATTAACCACAACAAAGACCCTCTTCAGGGAACAACAACAATTTTATTTTTTTTTGACAATGAACAACAACAATAATATCAACCATAACAAAGACCTTCTTCAAGGATATAGACAAATTTTTTTTTTGACAATGAACAACAACAACAATATCAACCAAAACAAAGATCCTCTTTAGGGAACAACAATATTTTTTTTTGACAATGAATAACAACAATAATATCAACCACAACAAAGATCTTCTTTAGGGATATATGATGATGAAGAAAAAAAAGATGAAGAGAGATCCTTGAGGGCTGTGGGGGTGGGGGCGTTAATGGTGATGGCCATGACAGCCATGGTTGGATGGGGTCGGAGGTGAAGGGTGGGGTAGGGGGTAGCTGAATGAGGGGGCTGTGGTGGGGGTGACTGAACGGAGGCTGGGGTGGGGGTGCTGAACGAGGATAGAGTGGGGTGTGGAGGGTGCTGGCTGGGGCTGGGGTGAGGTAGGGGTGCTGGACGGGGCTGGGGTGGGGTGAGGCGTAGGGATGCCTTTTTTATTTTTTATTTTTAAATTTATTGTTTTTTAATTTTTAAAAATATTTTTAAATTAAAAAAGTTGGAAAAAGGTTGATTGCCTTTTATAATTTTTTTAAATTATTTTTGTATAAATATATTGCTTCATTCGCCCATACATACGTGTAGTCACGCTCCAAATTCTATTCAACAATTTTAATGTCACATAGATTCGGTCAAAGGTCAAAAGGTTTAAAATATTGCTTTTTAGTGGGTTCAAGGGTCCAGATAACAAACATGTTAGTAGAAGTGTCCATATTACAAAACAAACATAGTACAGGGGTCCATCAAACCATTTTACCCAGAATAATTAAAAACCTAAATTATTTTTAAAATATAATTGACTATCAATATCACAAAATTTTACAAAAGGAGAGTAATATATGTTATTTGAAAATTATATAAAAAGTATTATAAATTAAAATAGATAACAAATTAAAATATCTATAAGAATTTAATTTGTTATATATTTTAAAAAAATACGTAAAAAATACTATATATCACAATAATTAATAACTTAAAAAATTTAAAACATATAAAATATTTGATTGAATCTAAAAATTATGTAAGTGTCATTTAAATTGAAATAGACAAAAAAATATTATAAATGAAAATAAATAAAAACTTAAATTATTTTTAAAATATAATTAACTATTAATGACATAAAAGTTTGAACAAGAAAAATAACATATTTAAAATTATTATTATAAATTATAATATTTTTTATTATTATAAATTATAATAATTATCAATTATAATATTTAAAAATATATTAAAAATATAATTAAATATCTAAATTTTATTTGTATCACATAAATTAAATAAATCAAAATAAAAGAAACAGCATATATTGGCACCGGCCTCTTGTGACTTCACTTTATAGGCCATCGAAAAAGTACAATTCTAAATAAATAATAAAATTGAGGCGGGTTCAGTAAAATTCACGCCATATTCGTCTTCTTCCCCACAGTTTCTCCCCGACGGAACGGTGGGGTTTCTCTCTTACGAGTCTTGTTGTGTTTCTTTCCGACGAGACTGTCACTCCGACCAGACTTGACTTCTTCACTAAAGCTACGATATTATTTGTCTTCTTCACCGAAGGTGCGATTTGGGTAAAATAGATGTGCGATATTTTTTGCATGTTGAGCTTTCAAAATACATCGAAGCTTTTAATATTTCTTTTTATGTTCCAGTTTGCCTTCAATTTTGTGTCATGCTAAATGTCCATTCCTGATAGTACCAATTAAAGTCCATAAAATTATAGCATTTTAGGTGTAAAAATGAGTTCTTGAATACTTTACTGTAAGTAGTGTGCAAGGGTCATTATTTTTCAGAATCTTCTAAATTTGTTGTTCCTATGGCTCCACGATTGAATTTTTCTGACTGGTAGGATAATGATACACAGAGGGGAACACCAGTTATAGTGAAAATGGAGAACCCCAATTTCTCCATTATTGAAATTGATGGTCCGGATGCTGCATTTAAGCCAACAGAAAAGAGTAGATGCAAGAATGTTAAACAATTGACATGGGTTTTGTTGCTCAAGGAAAATCAAGCTGTTGGTTGTGTTCTTGGCCTGCAACAATTTTATGCACTTTTTTTTTTTTGACAAGGTAGATATTTTATTGTAAGGTACCAAGATGGTACAGGGAAAGGAACAGAAACATCATTAAACAAAACAAAAAAAAGCCTCATATACTCTTTTTTCTAGCATATCCACTAAATCCATATAAAACTCTCTATTAAGCTGCCTTTACTCCAGAAATACAAATTATTGAAACATCTATCCTTAATTCTAGAAATGTGCGTTCTCTGTCCTTCAAAGCAAGCTTTGTTCCTCTCTAGCCAAATTGTCCATAAGATTCACAATGGAATAGTTCTCCATATCTGTTTTATTTCTTATGGTATCGCCTGTTCTTGCCATCCTTCCAACAAATCTTTCACTTTTTGAGGCATCACCCAATTAATTCCACGATGATTTAGGAATAACTCCCAAGATTCTCTAGAAATTTTACAATGGAGAAAAAGGTGCTCCATGGTTTCTTGGTTTTCTTGACAAAGGAAGTATCCGTTCCATAGGTTAAAACCTCTTTTCTGCAAGTTATTTTGAGTTAACCATGCTTCCGAAGTTGTAACCCATCCAAAACATGCTACTTTAGCGGGATCTTTTGTCTTCCGTATCATTTTCCAAGGCCAAGAATTATCCCAGTGACCTAACTGTTTTATCAACACACTATAACAATTTTTAATTGTAAATTTTTTGTCTTTACTTGCCCACCGAATTAGGGTATCCACCTTGTTCAGATCAATATGAACTGATTCAAATTGTTGAAGCAACTGACAAAAATCTTATATTTTCTAGTCATTCAAATTTCTCCGGAACCTTGGTTGCCATCCATTGTTAGAATGGAATTCAGCAATACTCCCATCCTTTTTAGAGGAACAGTTGAACAAAGTAGGGAACTTATCCTTTAAACATGCATCACCAACCCACAGATCTGTCCAAAATTTTATTTTTTCTCTATTTCCCACCTCCAGTCTAGTAAATTGACTGAAGTCTTCCCAGTCTGCTTATATTCTTCCATACTTCCCCATTAATAGTACACCATCTATCCTCCTTCCCATAAACAACATTTACAAGCTTTTTCCAAATTTCCTCACCTTCCAAGTTGTACATCCACAATCATTTGAGAAGCAAACTTTTACTATGTAGCTTCAGATTTCTCACTCCTAAGCCACCCCCCTTCTTGTCTTTAAGAACCACTTCCCATTTCACCAAATGAAATCTTTTCTTGTCTACATTACCTTCCCATGAAAATTGACTTCTCAAAGAATTCATTCGTTTCTCCACATTCACTGGCATTGAGAATAGGGACATTAGATATGTAGACATACCATCCAATACACTGTTAACTAGAGTGAATCTGCCCCCAAAAGATAAATGTTGTTTCTTCCATGGAGTACGTCTACTAACACATCTATCCAAGGCATCTTGCCAAATATTTTGATCATTCCTTTTCGCCCCTAGTAGATGTCCCAAATAAACCATGGGAAACTTTTCCACCTTACATCCCAGAATTCGGCTAGTTCCTTTATGTACTTTAATAGGTACCACCAAGAATAGGTTGATTTTTAGACAAGAGGATGGGTATAGAATTGAGTAAAAATGGATGGGTAAAATTCTCTTTTTAGTGGTTCATGTTCAATTTTACCTTTCAATTTCCCTTCCTTTTAGCTTTCAAAATACATGTGCTATCTACCCTAGTTCTTTCAGTGTTATTCTTCAAGAAATGGTCTAAAATAGCAACTGTACAATAGATTCATTGTTTGCACAACTAATTTATTTCGTTTGCTTAGTTCATACACTAAAGAGTTGATGTATGTTTGAAATATAAAAGTATATAGAAATAGGAGACCAGTTTCGAACCTCTCAAAATTCCATGGACCTTCCAAACTGGGAGACTTGTGAAATGAAACCACCAATGAGTAACTTTTCAAGAATATTGAGAATTAAGTTTGTCGGTAAGATTTAACACCTTAAATATTGTGCGATGAGGCATCAGATTGAACTACCAATGAATATCAATGTTGTCCTCCCAGTGACCATTGCCTCAAATCCACCCGTACCTTTGAACTATTTACAGAGTAAATAATATCTTTTAGTTCTTATGGGACACGTAGAAAGTACAGAAAATCAATTCCTTGGAAATAAATAATGCAATATTGGCTTACTTTTGTGGCCTCTATTATGTATTTCTGCATTAAAAAATAACAACATTTCTTAGTGATTTCTCAAATAGGCTCACTCTGTTACCACCTCGTTGTGTGTGTGTGTGTTTCAGGTTGTTTTTCTTCTAATAAATTGTTGCATAAGGAGAGTAATGCAACGAAGATTAAAAAGAAACTAAAAACTGGAAACAAAATAAAGAAAAAGATCTGTCCTCCATCTATGACTTCTTTCACATTTCCTTTGTTTGCATGCTTTTCAGTTTTTGTCAAGAGGGTATTTAACATTTTGGCTAGAAGTTTTGCACAAATTATCAACCTGAGGTGCCCTTCTCTTTCTTGTTTCTTCAGGGAAACATAAAAAAGCAAAAATCCGTACAAGATTACAGTAGTTTCTTGGCATTCCAAAATGATGTCATGTATACATGCATTCAAAATAAGCTACACATTCTTAGTAAACCTTGAATATGTGCTGATAAAAGTTACATTGCTAGGATCTTCTAAAAATGTAACTGGCTTGTGTCGTGTAGATCCTCAAAAACTTATTAGCTTCTGAAGGATCACACTCCTGTTTCATTGTTTCTTCTGATTACATATCATAAAATGACTTGTTGATGTATGTTGATGCTTCTCTGAGAAATGTTTCCTTATAGTTCTATTCTGACTAGTTTATAAGGATGTGAAATTGAATATTTTTATTTTCATGAACATATAGTATATTTGAGCTGATGGATTAATTTTGAGATTAACACTTGTATTGGTGAGCTGCTTAGCATTCACCATCATTGTACAATTCCTCTGAGGAACCTTTCACTTCACTGTGGATCCACAAAGAATCAGGTTCTCTTCTCACTCGATCTCTCTGTTCTTTTTGTTTCGGGTTCCAAATCGTCTAACAAAAGTATTATATATGAGAGTGTGAAGTCATTAATACTTTTTTGTTAATTGTTGTTGTTACTGTACTCTTTGTATTTGTGGTACTGTTTCTCTCTTTTCTGGAGAACAAATATAGAGTTTAGGGGATCAACTTGTTGCCACTGTTGAGAACATTCCATTCTTGGAATTTGTAACAATTTTCTAGCCATGGATTTGTTGCTCTAGAGAACATTTTGTCTGGAGAATAAATATAGAGTTTCAGGTGATATGAAACATGGATCAATTGGACTACTTATGATCATCTGCAAAATGACTAACAGTTGGTTCAAATGATCCCTGTTCTCTCCTTCCATAGGGCTTGATCATTGAGATGTTTTTTTTTACTCTTTTCTATAGGTTAAGGATATTTTTGAGCTTTTTCCATTTATATTAAAACTTTTTTTGAAATATTTGCTAATTCATTTTTTATCATCACTTGCAGGTAGTGAATGTGAACAAGGGGATAAAAGCAATGAAAGCCCACCTTAGGAGGATTGAGTTGATAGCTTTGAAATTTAACATGTGTTCTAGAATCTGCACATTGAACACGTGTTTCACCTCTTGAATTGTCAAACATTATTGGGTATCCTGCATTTATGGATATTATTGACCTTGGATCTTTGATTGTTATTTTGATTATGAATAGTTTCTTCTCATGTTTGATGTATGTAGATTTGGTACATTACGTTGTTTTATGCAATATTATTGCCGATAATATATGTTCAT
Source organism: Capsicum annuum (assembly GCF_002878395.1). Classification (NCBI taxonomy): domain Eukaryota; kingdom Viridiplantae; phylum Streptophyta; class Magnoliopsida; order Solanales; family Solanaceae; genus Capsicum; species Capsicum annuum. The sequence goes on along the minus strand of NC_061111.1, from coordinate 106,877,558 downwards.
ATAGCCCTTACAATAGCCCAAGAATCTTTCTAGTAGTAATCAAACATAATTGACACAATAACGAAGAAAGTTGTCACAGTAGCTATGAAATTGTTGCAATAAGCAGAAGCAAAAAGAGAACTTCTGCAGTAAGTGTTGTACAAGTCACTATAGGAACGGATTACTAAATGTCCAGGGGCAAGAATCGTAAAACTATAGAAGCGGTTAGCAAACTATACCAAAAGGGTGTCGGAACCATTGCAATTAGGGGTGTGTAAAAATCAAATTAACTGATAAATCGAATCAATAAAAATGCTATTGGGTTATTGGGTTAGTGGTTTTTTATTGGTTTTATAAAAAATTTTATTGGGTAAACGGTTCGATTTTGGTATTAGCTTATTGGGTTATTGGTTAAAAATCATAACCCAATAAGGATACACTAAGTTATTGTTTTATACTTATTTATGTTATATATATATATATATATATATATATATATATATACTAGTTTAGGTGTACGCTTCTCACGCGTGTATCTCACTTTAATGAATTCAAACGTTACACTAAATAAGATATTTGTTTAAATTGATAAGGATGAGTATAATAATTAAACTAAATTCAACAACTTTTGAATATGTTATGATGGAGAATTTATTTAATTAAGCCTAATCTTTAAAAATTTTTTTTCAAAGCCGATCGACATTCATCTACCATCTGTAAACTACAACAACACGATGATAGAGACATGAAAATAATACAATTACATCAAACTTTTACACAAAAATTTTCTCAAAGCCGACAGACATTCATCTATCATATGTAAACTACAACAAAATAATATGATAATAGAGATATCAAAACAATACATCTAACCCTAATCTTTACACAAAAATTTCCTCGAACTAGAGATATCAAAACAAAACAATAAAAGATATATCAAAACAATACAATTAAATCAACCTTTACACATAAAAATTCTCAAAGCTGATCGACATTAATCTACTACCTGCAAACTACCACAAAACAATATACTAATAGAGATATTAAAACAATACAATTAAACCTAACCTTTACCTACAAAAATGATTCAAATCCGATCGTCATTCATCTACTACCTGTGAAAAAAACGATAATAAAGATATCAAAATAATGCATTAAAACTAACCTATACACAAAATATTTTCAAAGTCAACCGACATTCATCTACAATCTGTAAACTACAACAAAACAATATGATAATGATCGCAAAGCTCCAGTCTTCGATGAAAACATTTTTTACCTGAGAGAATTTTGACCCTAAAGAACGACTAGGATGAAACAAAATAACAAACTATAGTAGAAGTTGAAAATAAATTTGTTGTTTAAATATGACAATTGTTTTAAATATGAAAATTGCTTTATATAGACACATGTTGAAATAAAGTTTTAAATAATTTGTAAACATTTTTAGACGTTTTCTTCTCAAAAAATAAAGCGATTGTCAAAAAATAGGCCAAATTTGTTGTTTTAGTGTATATGTTGAATTTTATTTCAAATAAGTTGTACAATCCTAGACTAATAAAGTAATTTTTTTTTACTTCTAAGATTGTATTTATTTGGCAAATATAAGGTACCATAACTAAGACTCTTTTAATAATGGTGGTTTTTTGTTTTGCCAAAAATAAATATTATTAGTATTTATGTATAATTATAATTGTAAGAAATAGTAAAAAGACGATTTTGTCTAAAGAAGTGTGTTTTAATGAAGGGTAAAAAGTTTGAATCGCTTTTATAAGGGTCTGCAAACTTTTAATATATTATATGTATATATATATATATATATATATATATATATATATATATATATATATATATGCACTACTTATTCACAATTCAGTGATTCACAAAGTATTAACCTATTCAAGGAAACAAAGGCACAATATAAAGCTCGGGTATTATCGTATTGGAAAGCTTGAAGCATTTAGTAGTTTCCAACAATTAGAATTCAGTTTTTTTCTGAACTAACATTCAGTTCAAGTTTGAAGATTCTTGTAAACTAAAATGTATTGCGTAGGATTTTGGCGGTAACTAAGATTTCATTTTTTTATGTTAGTTGTTATTATTTCTATTTTATGAGTATTTTCTTATTGGTTAAATTAAAAACTGAATCGTTAAGGACCAAAAGCCGATAAACCAAAACCGATAAGAAAATATCTTATTGGTTGGTTATTGGTTTTACATATTTAAAAACTAAAAATTGATAAACCGAACCAATAACATATAAAACTGAACCAAACCGACCGATGCACACCCCTAATAGGGGTGTACAAAAATCAAACCGACCGATAAATCGAATCGATAAAAATGCTATTGGGTTAATGATTTTTTATTGATTTTAAAATATATTTATTGGGTAAACAGTTTGATTTTGGTTTAGCTTATTGGGTTATATATATATATA
>NC_061111.1:106849333-106875039 GCF_002878395.1 Capsicum annuum | reverse complement strand
TGATTCACAAAGTATTAACTTTCAGTTCAAGTTTGAAGATTCTTGTAAACTAAAATGTATTGCGTAGGATTTTGGTGGTAACTAAGATTTCATTTTTTTTATGTTAGTTGTTACTATTTCTATTTTATGAGTATTTTCTTATTGGTTAAACCAAAAACCAAACCGTTAAGGACCAAAAATCGATAAATCGATAAGAAAATATCTTATTGGTTGGTTATTGGTTTTACATATTTAAAAACCAAAAATCGATAAATCGAGCCAATAACACATAAAATCGAATCAAACCGACCGCTGCACACTCCTAATTGCAATACCCTAAAAGTAAGAACCGTTGCAATAGAGACGTCTATTACAACAATTATTTGAACAGTCACGATGAACAATAACGACAGATCAATTGTAATGTGATCTATTGGGATGAGTTCTAAAATCATTGTAATAGGGTTATAGCAATGTATTTCCTATATACCATAATAAAAATAGAAACATTATCGTATGCCATATTTCTTGATGTAATCCAAATTGGCATCAATGCTTTTGAGCATATCTTTCACGGCCAACACAAGGGAATCCAAGCCATGACCATTTTAAGGATTCCATGACATGCTTGGAGTATCCTTTTTGAGCTCCCACTAGAACAATATCATGTATGGATGATAGGTTGGAGCGTGGAAGAAGCTATATTTGATGTTGTTATGGCGTATGGAGCCATGTCATGTTTGGAAGATAGTGTGGAGACTACGAGGCTCACAAAGTCATGGGAGAGCTAGGCTCCACATAGGATCTAATAACATGGGTTTTAGCTCTTGGGTCACTTTGTGACCAATTTGCATTTAGGGTCACTTTTGGGCTCAAGTTATAATAAATAAGGACTCTCTTTATTTTAGACTTAGATGATTTCGAATGTAAGTTGACACTTGAAAATGTTTTAATGAAGCTTGTTGGGAGCTTTCTTTGATTTTGAGAAACATAGGTTGCTTGGGAATCCTTCCAGTGGTGTTCTCGAAATAGGTTGATGTTCATTTGTAATTGATAGGAAGGTCTTAGGGTTTAATATACCTTTTGGTTGTCCTCTCTTTATTAATTTGTGTCAATCTTCTTTTCTTTTACCCTTTTGTGTTTTTGTCTCAGTTTTTTTTTGTGTTTTTGTGTTGTTTTTTTGTGTTTGTATTTTGGTTCGTATCATCTGGTATCAGAGCCGAGCTTGATTTCGTTCCTACAAAATCAATGTTGGATCTCGTTATGTTGAAAAATAAAAAAATAACAAAAAATTTATTATTCCCGTTTTAGCCCTAGGTCAAATTTTGAGTTTTTGATTTTTGTGTTTTCTTGTGTTTTGGCGTTAGATTCTTGTTCCCTAACACTATTTGAGTCAAAATCTAAAATTTGAGCTTAATACGAGGAGATTTGAGTGACCTACCACTATTGGAGCTTGAGTTTAAAGAAAATTTGAGGTGGGTTCTCAATTTCAATTTTTGTTGTTCAAAATTTGGGCTTAAAAACGTGTGGATTGTGATCGAGGGTTCAAAGTGATCTTGGGTTTCAATTTCGTCGAATTCCGAGGTTATTTACTATAGGATCAAATTTTGAGTGTTCTTGTATTCTTCATAATCTTTATATCTTGTTGAAGAAGATCATCCAAAAATGTTGTGTTTGATCCAAAAGGTGGTGAAAGAAAGGTTGTGTACTTATTTATTCAAAGGAATAGTTCATTCTCCCAAAAGGAGAAAGAATAAAGTTAGCATCAAAAGAGAATATTTCAAAGGGAAAAGGGACAATAATATAGTGGGGGTGGGGTGGGGGGTGGGGGTGCTATTTGAAATTCAAAGCTTCTTAAGCGTGAAGAACTCATTGAAGAACCTCTAAACTTGTGAATTTCGTTCCAAATAACTTCACAACCATACAACAAGTTGGAAAGAGGCGATGTCCTCAGCAACGAGCCACTATAAAGGTAACAGTCAGCCATAAACACCGTTGCCAAGGACAAGTTAAAACAATTCACTGATTAGGTATTGACGGATAACTTGATGACCCACCATGCTTGGGACGATCAACCAAGCCATCTATTTCCCGAGGACTAGATCACTACAAGCTGAGAAGGAGTGACGACCTTAGTGACGACCCGCTACAAGGGTGATGGTCAGTCCTAAAGACCGTTGCAAGGAGGCCAATTTCCAATAATTTTTTGGTTAGGTTCGACAACCACAGGGATGGTCTGTCCCAAGAATGACGACCAATCACACCCGCCGTCTCATTGGTGAAGAATCTCAACTATCTTTAAAACATTATCGTTAGCTCATTCCTTTGGATTTCAAGTTTCTTTTCTCAAATTTTCAACTTCTTTTGAGTCTTAAACACTAATTAACAACTAATAATTAATCTATTAGTTAACTAATTATCTTTTGGGTCCATTTTCTTTTATTCTTTCTTCTGTGTGTTTTTAGTTTTTTTCTTCGTAACTTCGTTGAGTCAGGTTTTTTATCCTTCAAATAAATCATCAATAGTTTCTTCATCTCTTTCTCAATTGTTCAAAGAAGCTATGGGAGGAGCAACCTTCGAAACCGTAATGGAAACCATCGTGGTTTTGCGACAAGATATGAATGAGAAGTTATCGAACCTCGATCGTGGATTGGAAAGTATTGAGAATAAGTGGGTAAACCTTGGGGGACACTTACAGGCCTCTCATCCTACTCCTCGACCCCAAACCCCACCACATGTAGTCTGACCACTACAATTCCACCAACAAACAGCCCAAACCTTTTCCCAAGATTCACACACTCTCACCCACCCTACTACTCACCCTATCAAGGAGCCCTAATCCAAACACCACACTACCAAATACCACCAAATCCGTATCCACTTTATCAAACTCTACTTAGACAAAACACTTCCACTATCACTACCCCAGGGAATATTCACCATAATTATGCTGCAAGACCTCAAGAACATGTTCCCTCAATCCAATGAAATACAAACCAGACTCCATAAAACATTGTTCAACCAATCCAATTCTAAATTGAAAAAGATAATTCAAACATGGAGCCTTTGTTACCCGCTAGCCATGATGCTAGTATTTTACCTATCATCACTCCTTCATTTGTGTAGGTTCAAGAACAAATAATATCAAAGGAGGATGCAAGGATAATGCCTTATGAAAATGATCTTAAAGGCCTAACGAAGTTCTTACCAAAGGGTTCCAAGTATGATGGCAAGTCATAAAAAGATCTGGGTTCGAGGTCGAATCCTTTTCAAGAGGCGGAGGATGATGCAATCCAAATTGACATCAACACTTTAAGTATATCTTTTGAGGCTAACAAAAGGAATTCCAAGCCATGACCATCTCAAGGATTCCAAGACATATTTGTAGTACCCTTTTTAAGCTCCCACTAGAACAATATCATGTGTGCATGATATCTTAGAGCGCGGAAGGAGCCGTATTTGATGTTGTCATCCAAATGAGTATTGAGCCATGTCGTGTTTGGAATATAGAGTGGTAACTACGAGGCTCAAAAATTCATGGGAGAGCTTGGGCGCCACATAGGGTCTAATAGCATAGGTTTTAGCTCTTGGGTCACTTTTGGGCCCAAGTTATAATAAATGGCCTTTGATTTATAAACTGATAGGAATTTCTTTATTTTAGACTTAGATGATTTTGAATGTAAGTTTACACTTGAGAGTGTTTTAATGAAGCTTGTTGGGAGCTTTCTTTGATTGTGAGAAACACATGTTGCTCGGGAATCCTTCCCGTGGTGACCTCGTAAAAGGTTGGTGTTCATTGGTAATTGATAGGAAGGTCTTAGGGTTTAATATATCCTTTGATTGTCCTCTCTTTATCGATTTGTGTCAATCTTCTATCCTTTTACCCTTTTGTGTTTTTGTCATATTTTTCCTTGTTTTTTCATATTTTTGTATTATTTTTTGGATTCGTATTTTGGTTCGTATCATATATTTCTAGTAGTGTATATATATTGTAGGTGTGCAATTCTAATCCCAATAAAATGCAATATATGATATGCATATGTGAAACTTTGACTCAGAATCAATAGTATAACTAACCAAAATATTTCATATCACACATCAAATTAGATATAAACAAAACAATGGTTAAACTTTTCAGATAAGAGTATAATCATCAACTAGCATATTAAATAATTCATTATACTAAAAAATAAAGATTAATAAGGATCGATTTCTCATCAATTTGTTCTAAACATTGTTCAAGCCTTCAATTAAATGCCCAGTGCTAACCACTATGATCAATAAATCTTTCTTCCCACACAAAGTCATCATGTCCATATCAATAATTAGAGAAAACAATCAGGAAAATTTAATTTAATAAGTTTTATCCCTTCAACTAACATTTGTACCCCACATAGGTACTCATTAGTTCACCTATATAGGAACCTCATTCCCTATTACTCACTTTAGAAGAAACTAAATCATAAACGCTTTATTGAGAACCAAAGATAGTCTCAACTTGCATTAAATTAAGCAAATCAAAGCCTTGTCTATTCGAGTTTCCTCCAAAAGAGCCCAAGCTATTCAAATATGAGTTTTTCAAAAGAAAACTGAACCAAAGACACTCATATTGATATATTCTAAATTCTGTCCAAAATGTCAACTCAAGGCCCGCAAATGCAAAAATAAGATTTCCTTGAAAATCATATTACCCATAGTTTATGTTCATATATGGAATCTCATCAAAAGTAGAGTTGAAATCATCTTTGAAATCACTATTTATCAAATTTTTACGTTAGCTTGAAAAAAATCAAAATATCAAATTTAAAAACATATTCTGAGTATGAAATCATAAAATAATCATTGAGAAATTTTGAAAATAGTATAAAAATCTTACTCGTTGCTTAAGGAACTCAAATATAATGTTTGATTTAAAATAGGGAAAGACTTGATCATTAATTTAAAACCCTCAATCATGATTTAGTCCAAAAATAAAGGTAAAAATAGTGAAATAAACACAAATGTAAGGCAGGAGAAAAAATATGCCAAAACTCTCCCAATACAGAGCTTCCAAACATTAAAAAATAGAGGAAATGGAGTTTTGATCGAAAAAGGAAATTAAAAGTTGTCCATGTCTGAATGCCACTATGCAAATGCAGGTACCTATCGAGATCAAGACTGGCCAACCTTGCGATCAAGGTGTTGGGAAATGAAGAGTGTTTTATCCATGCACCAGATTTTGGTTCTACTTCTAAGAAAGAATCTAAGAACTCTCTAATCCGCCGCTCGAAATGAGTTCAGAACCCTCACAAAATATTTTGACAATGCTACTAGACCAAATTTACTATGAGACTAAACATGCAATCATAATTTGCAATGCAAGTCACTATCATCAGATGTTGAACAAAGTCAACCATAGGGAATAACTTTCAAACATCTTGTCAAATGACCAAACGCACCTAAAAAACCTCATGAGATGAAATACCCACGATACTAATTCAAAATTGACGTTCCATAGCTCATGGAATAGATAGAATTCTCATACGACACTCGGATCTTTAAATGTTGATCAAGGTTAATTATTCAACTCTTAAGATTTCCTAAATTATAGAATCACTTAATTCTTAGATAACCACTTTGAGAATTTATCACAATCCGATTTACAAGTCATGATGATACCTACTTTATCCCGTGAATGAGTAAGCTAAATCGTAGCTCGAAGTAATAAGCAATGAGCTAATTTGGTAGAAAATGGTCCAAAAGGATGGAAATGAACAATTTAAGGCTTGTAATGTTAAGAAGAATATAGTCTAAAAGATAGATAAAACATAAACAACTATCCCACGAACTATTAGTGTTGGTAAAATAGCTACTACAAATGGAACATAAGTACTCAATAGTCAGATATATTATAAAACCCTCAAAATTTCCTTCATTTTATTTTTGACCCTTCTATGTTGAAAATATTGATTTTTTTACTTGAATTGTCATTAGGGATGTTAAAATGGTGTTTAGAAAAGTTTTGGAATTTTTGAAAGATATTAGGGGTCATTTTGGGACCTCGAGGTAGTGAGGGTCCACAATATATTTGTGTCATAGAGGTTTTCCTCTGCAATATTGGCGTGGCACGAAGGATAACCTCCGTGATATTAGCGTACCATGCCATGGTGAAAATTTTGTGCAGTCTTGTTTTTATTCACTTGGGATGATGGGTTTTTGATCTTTTTACCCTTTCCACAACCTTTAAGCATAAAATAGTCCTAGTCCCATCAGTTTTCAAAGATTAAGTTTCCCTATTTCACTCTAGAACATAAAACCTAAGAACATTCACGGGTTTTACTGTGCATTCATCATCCAGGCTCTGAACTTTAAATTACTTTCAAATTTATGTGTATTTCAGTCATATATCTCTTTCCTAAATTGATTTTATGTAAAAGTGTATATTTAATTGTTATCCATGTGGTTTAATTGTTGGATTTTGAATGTGGGTTGAGGGGTTTGGAATGGTTATTGCATGAATTGAATTCCCATGGTTTATTGATTGTTTATCCTATATATTCATGAATTTGAACTATTTAAATGCATAGGTGTGGGAATTGGAATGAGGAACATAGGTTTCCCTTAATGGTTTGAAATTGACTTTAACCTTAACCCAACTTGTAAAATTGGTTTGAAACATGGATATATTCCCGATTTAACCCATTTTTAGAACCTTGCATTGCATAAAAGGTTAACGGATATAAAAATAGTTTTGAAAGTACTTGGTGGCATGGTATGATTTTTAAATTGGAACTTAGGGTTCGTGGATTCCCCCAGGTTGATAAATAATTTGAATGGCATAATTCTATAAGCTAGCACGCATAATTAATTAGTATGACGATAACAATGGTAAATGCCATTTCCATGGTTAAATAGATCAGAATGTGTGTAAATAATTTTAATTTGTGATTAAAGAGGGTTGTGTAGCACACCGTGGAAGTTGGAGGTCCCAAGGGGACGATAATGGAAACCACGTTTGCCAACATGGGGGTATTAATGGCCGCGTGCATAGTTCACACTTTATATATATATTTTAGAATGATTGGGGTTGTGGATACCCTGGCCCTTTCTAAGATTTCTCTGCTTCATGCGACTAACACACTGGGGATTTTTCGGTGGGGAGAGCCAGACCAATATAACCCTGGTTAGTTTTAGGGCGGTTAGAGATACACGGTCTAAGATAATGGTTTTAAATCTCATGCTTAAATCTTGTTCCCTATCCTGACATCTTATATATATATATATATATATATATGTATGTATGTATGTATATATATATATGTATGTATATATATATATGTATGTATGTGAATATGTACATTGAGTTTGGATTTGATTTTGAAATGGCATTATTTTATCCCTTTCCTGAGTTACATGCTAGCGCTCACCATCCCTTTTCTGAGTTACATGCTAGCGCTCACCCCTCTAACCATCCTAAGATACTACATTGTATCATAATATAGGATCCGAAGATATTTATTTTACCCCTATGAGTGTTAGGTGGAGTATTACGTTGGTCGAGTCACATTAAAGTGGTGAGCTTCCATTATCTGGAAAGCTGTCATTTCATAGTTGATTTTCCTTATGCTTTAGTGTCATGATCAAATTTATAAGTCATGATATCACCTACCAAATCCCAGTAGTTGGTAAGACGATCCATAACTCGAAGCTAATACAATGGGTTAATTAGGTAAGAAATGCCAACATAGTCCAAATTCAATGAAAATAAGTTATAAATACATAAAGCGTTCTAAATAAATGAACACTAAAACAAGATACCAATCCCAAAACCTGGTAGAGCCAGTACGAGAAAATCTAATAGTTTTAATACACGTCAGAGTCTGGAATAGTCAATACATCTGTCTCGAATACTAAAGAATGAATATAAAAGAATAGAAGAAAATTGGGTGACTCAAACTCCAAGAGCTCACCCTATCTCCAAAAATCAATCACCACATGAACAACGATCAACGGTGATAGCTAGTACTCGGATCTATATAAAAAAGGTATATAAGTATAGTTTGAGTACCAAAATATTGGGTACTCAGTAGGCATCATCGACTGACTGAGATAAATTATGATATAAGAATGGTAAGATGCAAGATAATCATAACTAAGTCAAGGTATAGAATAGAACCCGAATCATCTTCATTATCACTGTATATAATAAGTAATTAAATCAGAATAATAGAATAACATAAGACATCAACACATGTCAATATCGCTGTACATAAAAAGTGATAAATATCCGAATAACAAAATAATATAAGGCATCAATGCATGCCCATATCGCTGTACATAAGAATTAGATAATGCAGAATAATAATGCATCCTAAATTATCAACACAAGCAATCAGAAATACAAAGTTGGCTCCCATACGCCAACTGGTGCATAAAGTAAAGAACTCATCACAATGTCCTATACCACTAGAGAGTACACCCAAGAGAAATATAATCAACAAGATATCCAAGATCCATCATTATACAACCGTCATTCCACACTTACCATCAATTAGTCAGTTATCCTCTTTCCACAATTATCATCAATCGGAAGTTTACCAATATTCCTTAATTTTTATCAACATTTATAATTGAACAACATATGACAATATATTCATAACCATAACAATATTATCAATTAGACAGCTATATTTCCGATTCACACAAATAGCTCTTTATTAGCTAGCCAATGCTTATAAACTAATCCCATTGTTCAGTAGTTGGCATATGACCTCTAATTGTTATTTATCAACTATTCACCATGTAATAACTATTCATGGGTCAACAACTAGTCATTTTTCACCAACTAGCCAATATCTAGCATCTAGCTAAACTTCATCACTAAGCCATATTTATCAACTAGCCAATATTTCTTTCTAGCCATCACAACCTTATTATCACCTTTTATCCAATAACTACTAATCACCAATTATTACTTTTAATTTATTAGATAAACACCATTTAGTAATCTAGCATCGCTAATCCATGATTCCGTATTTGGAAACTAGTCATTATCATCGACTAAATCATTATTATCAACTAATCATCCTTGATATAAGACTTCATTTATACTAAACATCATTAGCTTACTCATCATTATTACTAGTCATCAATACTATTACTCCTCATTATTTCTAGGGTTCAACTATTCATAAATCAATATTAACCACTTTAATCAATATCCACCACTAACCATCTCTTCAACCTTAAACCAATACCTATACCACTTTATACCTTTATCACTAGAAGAATACGATCAAAATCTCTACTATCAACATTATAACCCACTACACATAAGCATAAATAAGAATATAATTGCCATACATAGGTCTAACAAGACTTGAACCGGTATATGTACACATAGGCATATCAATAACCATCCTCTAGTCATTCCGGATATCATTGCATAATCATAGTATCCTACAGACTTTCTAGGTATCATCATAGCTTCATAATACCCTTCGGCCTTACTGGGCATCATCATATCATCATAATATCCTTTGGCCTTGCCGAGTGTCATCATAATATCATAATATCCTCCGTTCTTTTCGGCCATCATCGTATCATCATAATATCCTTTGGCCTTTATGGGAATCATCATATCATCATAATATCAAGAATAAAGAGCAATACCCATGGGGGCTAAAGTAAAAGACAAGCCTCACGAGGGCTACAGTAAAAGATAAGCCCCACGAGGGCTAAAATAAATAACACAAAAGGGGAAGCAAGAAGAGAATAGCTCCATAATTCCTTGTCATCATCAACATTACATTCTCATTAACTATGTATATGAAACATGAATATCATAAACTATCCTAGGGTTTTTTGTGGTTCATATATCTCCACACCAACATCTTTCTCTGTCCTATACTGGAGAGATGTGTATATTGATATGTATAATAAGTGGCAAAAAAATTAGCATAATTAATCATAAAATGAAGTATCATAAGTCTAAGTACAATCTATAGAATAAATCTATGTAAAGTCAACAAGCGTGCCTTCTAGTGGCATTAACCTTATTATTTCCAATATCAACAATAAGGAAGGATTCCAATATAATTATTAGCATAATTGTTAAGCATGGTCATAGCATGAGAAATAACATAGTCAATGGTCCGACTACTAACCTAAACAAGGGCTTAATCAAGGGTGAAATCAATGGCTCATCATTGAATAACCAATAGTCTAGCCAATTTGACTATGAGCATATCCATAAATGACATTATGAACAATGGCCCATTAGTAGCATATTCGTTGGCCTATCATTAGCATAATGGTAGTTTATCACTAACTTGAGTCATAGCAAATCCATGGCATGATATATAGCTTATTCATAACATAGTTAATACATAACTTATGGCTTAGGCCATATCATAGTCAAGGGCTCATTCAATAGCATCATTATTATCTTAAATAATAGCCAATCACAACAATATAATTGATAGTTTGTCATAAGATTTAGCCATATATATATATATAAGGCATAATCACTTAAGCATTATCTCCAATGCCATTCATCATAACCAACAAGTATCAAGATTCAACAATATTCCTTATAAGGGAACAATAGGCATTTACTAAGCGTAAAATAGTACAAAATATCAAATATTCAATCTTGTATTAAGGAGGGTCAAAAGACCACTTCTAAATCGTTGACATACATTCTAAGTCAATTTCTACCCGGACTAGGCTAAGACATCTAAATCAACTCTTAGATGTATAACAAGCCACTATGAGACCTAAGGTAGATATTCTACTCAAGAAACTTTACTAAGTTTTATGAAACCAAGGAAACCTTAATTAGTATAACAATCTAAGCCAACTTACTCTAAGTATAAAAAAATACAACATTTCACCTAAATTGAGTAAGATAAGGTATTCTCATGCTAGGCATGAGCAGTGAATTCTATTCCACCTAAGATATAGGGAAACAAGTCAAGCTTTTCAATCCTACGATTCATTATTGCCTAAATGGTACAACTAATCCAAGTTTTACATTTCATCAATCCAACACCTAAAACCCATCCTAATCTAACAAGATATCACAAATATACTATGACATAGCTCAATCTAACAAGGAATAAGCCTAACCTACCTCAAATCTAAAAAAAGCTCACAAATTGCTAAACCTATGCTTTTCCCTTCTGAGAAACCTCTTTAAGATGCAATCTATCAAAAAACACAATCTACTCACCAATACGAGCCTAACGGTACCCATATTGCACCATTGTGCTTTGGGTCCAAAAATATTGCCAAAACCCCCATGTGGGTCCTACTCATGAGAATCACATTTATGAGACCAACCCAACATGATATTAAGCTTATGGAATCAAAATACACAAAAATAGGTGAAAACCAAGCAAACTTTGGGGTAAAATGAAGCACTAAGTAATTTGGGGCTTTGGTAAAAAATTCAAGAAATTCAAGCATGAAATTGAAGGATTTTTTTTTACCTTAAATACAATATTAATCATGAAAATATAAGTTAATCAAGATTCCAAGTTACACCCAAGACTCAATAAGGTTAGCACCCCATTTTAGGGTTTCTAGGTCTCAAAGATGAGTGAGAAGTACCCAAAATACGGCCTAACGGGTCTTTAAATACCCATATCAGGTACTTAGAAGTGGCTATCACAGCCCATGGATAGCAATAACACTATGGCAATCTCAATTCCCTATTGGAAATCTCAATAGGGCAATCATGATACGCTTTGTATGATTGCACAAGCTTCAACACCAACAAACTTTGGAAATTTTCTAAGTTCCCAAGGACTCCTCGAGATTCATTCGGAATTCAATATATGTAAATGAACTCTGTAGCTACACTTAATTTGACATTTCAGATATAATGACAAAGTCACATTTTCTATCCAAGGTTGCTTTGATCAAATGTGCACCCCGCACCCAATTTTCTAATTTTCCAACTTTCTGACCGATAGGTCGAAATGAGCTCGGGTGTCTTGGGACCCCAATCAAAGGTCTACCTAGCCTAAAATTAATATTCTAGAGCTGCTTAATAGTAAGAATTTCTTTCAAGATTGTTTTACTAAAGTTTTTGACCAATGATCATTTAAAATAAACGAAGACTTCTAAATAGGAAATTGGTTCTAAAAACCAAACGAACTGCCTGGTAACCAAACTGTCAGCTATAATAATTCATAAATGACTTGGGGAAGCTATGAAAAGGTTTTAACAACAAAAATAAGCAAAAATATAGAAAATAACCTGAAGGGTAATTACATTTAGACTATCTTTTGGGTTCCTTTTGGCTTATAGTCAGGGGCATGTCCCGACTTAGGTTGATATTTGGTTGTTAGAGGCTTTTGTGGATAAGTGTGGGTTGGTTGGTTGGTTGTTTATTGAACTATAGTTTCATTGAAGCTATCAACTCTTCTGACTATTACTACTTAATAGCTCCCACATTATTCTTTATAGTTATGTTTGTACTTGTGAGGTTAGGTGATGGGGATGTTCTCCGATCCATGGTGGACTTGAGATACCCGTCATGGCCAGGCCTCGGTTTGAGTCATGATAAGGTTGGTATTAAAGCATAATTTAGAGTCTTTGGGTGTCCACAAAGCCATATCGAGTATAGTCCATTTTATATGTGTGTAGCGTGACACACTTATAAATAAGAAGCTACAAAGAATTTAGGAATATTTTCCTTCCCGGTGTTCTATTTTTGAGCTATAGAGTCTGTATCAGAATTCTCTCTCTAAATCCCATTTTTCTTGCATTTTATATCATTCCTTCCTTAATATTTGGTGTTTTTAGGAACTCTACCAGGCCCTCTATACTACTTGAGGAAAATCTAGATGGAAATTGACCTGCTTATGGAGTATAGACCTGATCTAGGGTTCCTGCTCTTGATTGTGATGCCCTATGTATAGTTTGACCTATCCCCCTAGTCCTTCTTGGGCTTCTAGAGGTGGTGATGCTTATGATCATCCACCTCAAGGAAATATCTCTAATACGGCTATTAATTGGTTCATTCATTTTCTCAATCAATTGGTGACATCTCAGTCTCATCAATTTGATCCTGTTAGTTATGTTGCTCTTTTGTCTAAGGTCACTCAGGTTGGCCAGTTTATGAGGTTGAATCATCCAACCTTTATAGGCTCTAAGACTGAGGAGGATCCATAGAGGTTCATTAATGAGATGGAAAAGATCTTAGGGTTTTGAATGCTACTGATGTAGAAGGTGTAAAGTTTACTGCATATCAATTAAAGGATGTAGCTTATCAATAGTATAAAGAGTGAGATAAGTTGAGGGGTGATGACGTTGAGCGAGCTGTATGGGATGAGTTTTTAAGTGGTTTCCTTGTTCACTTCTTTTCTCAAGAGTTAAGGGAATCTAAGGGCTGAGGAGTTTGTTAATTTAAAGTAGGGAAAGATGAGTGTGAATGAGTATGCACTAAAATTATAGTAGTTGGCTTAATATGCTCCTGAATTGGTGTCTAACTAGAGATCTAAGATAAGAAAGTTTGCTTTTGAGTTGTCCCATGACTTGATATTGGAGTGTAAGGCTGCAAAATTGAACAATAATATGGACATCTCCAAACTGGTGGTTTATATGCAACAAGTAGAGGGTGAAAATAAGAAACAAATAGAGATTAGAGAGAGGAATAATAATAAGTTTAGGTATTCAAAGCAGGGTGGGGGTCAGCAGAATAGTGGGAGAGATAGTAGATAGTGGACGACGAAGAAGATCTGGTGTAATTCATATTTGTCTGCTAGTGCTCCTTATCCTAATCTTTCAGGTGATTGTCGTTTCCAGGATGAAGGTGGTTCTAAGGCACAGGGTGCCTAGCCTCAGGCTAGTGGAGCTCAGTAAGCCCCACCTTATCTTTCTTATAGATTTTGTGGTCAGCTTTACCAGGGTTATTGTTATGAGAGGAGAAATCGCTGCTTTAATCGTGGCCAACCGGGGCACATGCAGCAACACTGCCCTTCATCTAAGAGTTCTACTAGAGCTAATAATTCATTATCTCCTGCACCAAAGGGTGATACTTCTGGTACTGACACTATCCAGAATCATCTGTATGCTCTTGCTACTCACTAGGAATTTGAGGCATCTCCTAATGTTGTCATCGTTGTGTTGCAACTCTTTTTTAGTGATGTTTATTGCTTGGTTGTTACGAGTTCTACCCTTTATTATGAGACCCCTTATGTGGTTGTGCATTTTGGTTTTTGTCCCGAAAGTATTTTGGATCCTTTTTCTGTGTCTACTCCAGTGGGTGATTCCATAGTTGCCCAAAAAATATATCGGGGTTGTGTGGTGTGTTTCATAAAGATACATTGGTGGATTTGATAGAGTTGGATATGGTGGATTTTGATGTAATCATGGGGATGTATTGGCTTCATTTGTGTTATGCTTCTCTGGATTGTAGAACCTGAAGGTTAGTTTTCTCTTTCCTAATAAGTCGGTAATGGAATGGGAGAGGAGTTTATTAGTACCTAAAAGAAGGTTTATTTCTTATCTTAGAGCCCAAAAATTGATTTCTAAAGGGTGTTTGTATTATCTAGTACGAGTTATGTATTCTGACTCCGAAAGTCTTTCGTTGCAATCTTAACCTATGTTTAATGAAGACTGAAGTGTTTCCCGATGATCTTCCTGAATTCTGCCCAATAGGGAAATAGATTTTGTGACATGACCCAAACCAGGGTCTAGTCATGTCGGGCATCTCAAGTCCGACCTGGATCGGAGACTGCCCCCAATTCCTAACCATAACCGCCCTACACCCTATGCCGGATGAATTTTGAACATATAACAAGATAAAATAGAATTAATTGAAAGACATTTAAAGAAGTTCAGAACTAAAACCAATTAAATATCCAACCAAACATCCAACTGATGTCATACCCAATGCCAATAACAATACCAAGGCTGACACTTATACCGACACCGCCCATGCCCATAGTAGTCCGACAAAGCCTATAATAGTAATCAAAGAACATCTAGTCGGGATATGTCCCTAACCATAGACAAAACCAAAGTCCAAGAAACAAAAATAATGTAAAGAATTCCACAGCATGGAATGGAGACTTTTGGAGTATTAAAGCTCATCACTTCAGCAGGACACAAAGCTGTCCCCAAATCCAAGTCATTGAAAAGGAGGATTAGTAAGGCCGGTTCCTGTATCGTGTGAGGATATATCCCAAAGACGTTTAGCAAAATGAACACCTGTATGTACTCAGAAATAAGAGTAAAATAATTCCATTATCCAAAACCAAAGTAAATAACCATATTCAATGACATACATACATATATATATATATACCATTTCGGGAAAAGGAACCGAGTTTAGCATGCATTTAAAAACTTTAACCTGGGTTGTGTAGCTCTACCATACTAAATCCACCCATGAGCTATATGGGTTCATCTTTCCCTGCTGAAAGGGCCCCAGTGCGTGTTAGCCATACGAATTAGAAAAAACCTGAGATGACTAGTACATCTCCCAAAGTATAAAGTATGATATAATGCACATGGTTACCAAGCCACCTCACATTAGCAAATATGAGTTTCCATTTTTGGTCCCCCCGGGGCCTTCACCTTCCACAGCTTTGCTAACACAACACTCTTTAAGCCCATATTAAAACCACACACATAAATTTACCAAGGAGTCTTTTAATTAGGCATTAACCATTGATGTCATCATACCAAAATTAGAGCTTTCAAGTCTATCCATTTATGCTATACCAAAGCCATTAAACAAATTTGATTCCAAAGTTTCCAATTAAAACAATACCATGGCTACCAAGGCCTTTCCAATCCATCCAAAACCAACCAAACCCATTTAAGTTCCATTACCATATCATGCAATGCAAAGGTTTCAAGCATAGTTAAACTATACGACAAAAGCATTCTCAAGGGCGTCTTAACAAATATGTTGAGGGCATATAGTTTCCGAAACCAAAACCAAGTATCAATTGACCATTACCATGCAACCACATGTTCAAACCATAATTATAACATGAAAACCATAAGTAAAACATGGAAAAACATTATCCAATCAAGAACAACCAAAACCCCCAACATCTATTTCAAAACCAAAATAATACCATGAAAATCATACATTAAAACATGACCTTTCTGTTAGCTAACAACGAGGAAGGAGTAACATGCCTTAGACACCCAGGAAGAAGGAGAGAAACCACTCTTAAGAGCTTTAATTGATTGCCTTGAAGAAACCCTAGCTTTTTCTTGAACTTAGAGATAGAGAGAGATTTTAAGAGTGTTTGATTGAGAATAATAGGTTAATGAAGGCCCAAATATTTTTTTATGTCATGGGGTCAAAAGGACTTAAGAGGAGAAATGTCTAGAATACCCCCAACTTAAACTGTATAAATCCTGCAGGTGGGTACGAGTTGACCCTCCAACATGTCACCACAACATACGACTACTACCATCTAATCATAACCAGAATAGAAGGTTGTACACTCACACAATGTCCACCATACAACTCCATTGACCCAACTCGTGACCAGACCATACGACTCGTATGGTCCAGTCGTACCCAAGATAGAATCAAAATGGATTGACACTGGACAACATAATGCACAACTATACCACTCGTACACTATCCTCACGGTTCTTAGTGAGCCACTCATACTTAGATCAAGTCAAGTCACTAAGTTTCAGAGCAAGTGATGGATCAACCCAATGATCCATTACCATACCATATGATGCATTCCTACTAAGTCATAACCACAACAGAAACCTAACCATCACTCACTGGGCCCCTTACAAGTTTGGGTCACCTAAGCCATACCCACACCATACTACTCGTATGTTGAGTTGCTACAAGGGCAGTGGGCTCAAACCTCAAGAAATTTTCATGGGCCAAAACCCAAGGTATTTAAATTCTCTCCTACTTGGATCATTAATCCTCGAATAATAGAAAAAAAATACAAGCATGATTAAACCCCCAAACGTATCTACTCTAACCTTTAAGACAGAAAACAAATTTCACAATCTATTTTTAATAAAGACATAAAAAAAGATATTAAGAACAACACATACCTTGAGCACGAATTTCCAAAATAGGGAATAGGAATGGAAATTTGGACTTCATGTCCTCTTCAGCTTCCCATGTAGCCTCTTCCACCTTGTGGTTCCTCTATAGAACCTTTACCGAGGCTACATCCTTAGTCCAAAACCGATGAACCTCCCAATCCAAGATCTCAACTGGGATGTGATAGGGATTCCAAAATACCAGTATCCTTGATAGGCAAAACTTATGATGGATCACTTATACACTTCGTCAACACAAAAACATGGAATACCGGCTGAATGGAGCTCAAACTAGAAGGAAACTCCAAATCATATTCAACATTGCCAACCATCCTCAAAACTATGTACGGATCGACATATCGGGGACTGAGCTTTCCCTTCTTCCCAAACCATATCATTCTCTTCAGGGGAGATACCTTCATAAACACCCTATCCCTATCCCCAACCTCAAACTCTACTTTCTATGCCTTACATCTGCATAGGACTTTTGGTAACTTTGGGAAGCCTTGATCCTATCCCGAATAATCTTTACCTTTTTCATAGCTGGGTGAACTATGTCCAGGCCAAATATATCCATCTCACCAACCTCAAACTACCCAATAGGGGACCTACACCTCCTACTATACAAGGCCTCTAACGGGGCCATCCCGATGCTAGAGTGGTAGCTATTATTAAACGTAAAATCTATAAGAGGTAAGTGCTCAATACAACTACCACCATAGTCAATCATGCAAGCACAAATCATATCCTCCAATGTTTGAATAGTCCTTTGTGCTTACCCATTTGATTGCAGGTGAAAAGTAGTATTAAGACTCACCTTGGTCCCCAAACCTTTCTGAAATTACCGCCAAAAGTGAGATGAAAACTGCGTACCATGATCAGAGGTGATAGAAACAGGTACCCCATGCAACTTTAGAATATCTTGGAGGTACAACCTTGCATAATCCTCAATCAAGAAATTAGTCCTCACTAGTAGAAATTGACCCAACTTTGTCATCCTATCTGAGATAGCCCAAACTGAATCAAATCAACTCCAAGATTGAGGAAGATCGATAACGAAATCATGTTGATAACTTCCCACTTGAACTCTAGTAACTCAATTTCTTAATACAATCCTCTAGTCCTCATGTGCTCAACTTTCACTTGTTGACAAACCATGTACTTGGCTACAAAACTAGCTATATCCCTCTTCATATTGTTCCATCAATACATCCCCTTAAGGATATATCATATTCCTTGAGAAGCTTAAGCCATCTTCATTGCCTGAGGTTGAGCTCTTTCTGAGTAAATACATATTGCAAGATCTTATGATCAGAAAAGATATCCACATGTACCCTATACAAATAGTGCCACCAGATTTTCAACCCAAATACCACCACTAACAATTCCAACTCATGAGTCGGATAGTTCTTCTCAAGTACCTTTAACTGCCTAGAGGCATAAGATATCACCTTGCTATGTTGTATCAAAACACAACCAAGCCCCACAAGAGATGCATCACAGTAGACCACAAATCCATCAGTACCATCGAACAAGGTCAAAATTGAAGCCAAATTTATCATATCCTTCAGCTTTTCAAAACTACTTGAATAGGCATCAGGCCATAAAAACCTTACCTTCTTCTGAGTAATTTAGTCAACGGGGAAGCTATAGTAAAAAACATCTCCACAAACCTCCTATAGTAGCTAACCAAACTAAAGAAACTTCGAATATCGGTTGGAGTCATAGGTCTAGGCCACTTTTTAACCACTGTAACTTTCTGTAGATCCACATGATCCCTTCACTAGAAATGACATGACCTATAAAAGTGACAACATTCAACGAGAATTCATATTTTGAGAATTTGTCATACAACTGCTGCTCTTTCAGGGTCTGTAACACAATGTATAGGGGATCGACCTAATCCACCTCACTTTTAGAGTTCACCAGAATATTATCTATGAACATAATGAAGAATAGATCTAGAAACTAACAAAAGACCCTATTCATCAAATCCCATGAATACCACCGTGGCATTGGTCAACCCAAAAGACATAACCATAATTTCAAAATGCCCATACCAGGTATGAAATTCGTCTTAGGGATATCCACCTCCCTAATCTTTAATTGATAATACTCGGATCAAAGATTAATTTTGGAGAAAAACTTAGCACCCTCTAAATTATCAAACAAATCATCTACTTGGAAAAAGGTACTTATTCTTTATCGTTACCTTATTCAACTTCTGGTAATAAATACACATCCGAAGGGAACCATCCTTCTCATGCATGAATAACACAGGTGTACCCCACGGGAACACACTAGGACAGATGAAACCCTTATCTAAAAGATCCTTTAGTTGCTCCTTAATCTCTCTTAGCTCAACTAGATCCATTCTGTACAGAGGAATAGAAATTGAAAGAGTGTCCGAAACAAGATCAATCCCAAACTCAATATGCCTATTAGGAGGAACACTGGGAAGGTCATCAGGTAAGACTTCAGGAAACTTATTCACCATCGGGACATAATGCAATGAAGGACCCTCCAAGTTAGAATCTTTAATGCGAACCAGATGATAGAGAAAACCCTTGGATATTAATCTCCAATCTCTAAGATATGATATGAACTTCTCCTTAGGAGCTAGGAAACCACCCTCCCACTCAATAAATAAATCATTATGGAACATAAAGACAACCTTTAAGCCGAAAGTCTAGAGATGTATTACACAAGTAAAACCAATCCATCCATAATGTGACATTGAAATCAATCATATCTAATTCAAATAGATCCAGCAAAGTCTCCTGACCTCCCAAAGAAACCACACAACCCTTATAGAATCTACTAGCCACATGAGAATAACCCATCAGGGTAGAAATAGAAAAGGGATCCAAAATACACTTAGGACTAAAACCAAAATGCATAGCCAAAAATAGGGTCACATATGCGAGAGAGGACCCAGAAGTAAAAAGTACACATAATGGAAAATGAGTTTCAATGTACCATTTATGAAATTAGGTAATGCCTCAAAATCCTGTCGGGTAGTGAGAGAATAAAGATGGTTGCAATCAGTGTTAGAGCAATATAGTGCACTCTTTGGTGCTGGAGCTGATGAAGAGGCAACCGTTACCTTGTTCGCCCCCAAAGTAACCTTAGCCACTAGACAGTTTCTAACCATATGCCCTGGCTAACCACAACTGAAGCACTAATCCCTTTTTTCTTTATAGTAACCCCGATATAATTTACCACAAAAGATGCAGGGATGATATGATGGAGATGATTGGGCCCCACTAGCCTGAGATTGGGCACCCTATGCCCTATAGTTGTCACCATTATGGAAATGTATGTCACCCGATATCTTTGGAAAGTGAGCACTAGTTGTCGAGAAAGACCCAAAATTTTCCCACTTTTTTTGGGGCCACATGCCACCATCCCTTCCACTCTGCTGTTGGCCACCACCTTGTTTAGAGAATTTAAACTTCTTACTCTGCCACTCTCCTATCTCATCCTACTTCTTTTTCTCTTTGTTTACCTGTAGCATGTACACAACAAACATAGAGATATCCATGTCCTTGATCAATAAGGAAGCCTTACTCTCCAAAATTAAGTCTCAAGACAACCCTAAAGTGAACTTTCTCATTCTAGCACTCATGCTAGAAACTATCCCCAGAGCATTTTAAGACAACTGGTGAAATTTCAAGGCATACTCCTTGACCGACATTTTGCCTTGCTTCAAATTAATAAACTATTTTGCCTTCGCTTACCTCAACTTCGGAGGAAAGAAATGGTCTAGAAAAGCATTATAGAAATCCTCCCACAGGTCTGACTCAACACTGTCACCCCTTGACTGATCCCATTCCTCATACTGTTGGTATGCCACATCCTTCAGTAGGCAGAAAGCTCTATGCCCTTTATATTAGTAGAATGCAAACACGGAAGATCTTTTCCATTTATCCAGAAAACCTTGAGGATTGTTCTCAACCTTAACACCAGTAAATATTGGTGGGTTCAACCTTATGAATTGGCAAACCCTTATGGCCTCAGAAGATGAAGTAACAAATACACCACACTTAGCTTGAGAAGCTACCAACTGAGCCAACAGATGGATAGACTGATGAAACTTAGAATTCATGACATCAACTTGAGGATCTCAATAAGGATTGGAGGGAACCAATGGAAATCTAGAAGGATAATCATGAATTAGACCCCTAGATCAAATTTGGATGCCATAAGTAGAACATAT
Organism: Capsicum annuum; assembly: GCF_002878395.1. Taxonomy (NCBI): domain Eukaryota; kingdom Viridiplantae; phylum Streptophyta; class Magnoliopsida; order Solanales; family Solanaceae; genus Capsicum; species Capsicum annuum. The sequence continues at coordinate 106,853,810 of NC_061111.1, read as the reverse complement.
CCCATCAATATTGTCCTTAGGTAGGATAGATGAGTTTCTGTGAGATTTAAATCATCGAGAAGGAATGATCTGAAAAGAGAACAAATAAGAATTAGAGGAGAATTTAGGACCTTAGAATCTACAACTCAAAAATAGAATAGAAGAATAAAAAACATTCCTAAATGCCTCGTAGCCTCTTTCTTATGAGTGTGGCATGATACACACCCTTAAAAGAGACTCTACTTGACACAGATTTGTGGACTCCCAATTGAATATGAACCTAAGTCTCTGATGCCAATCTAACATGACCCAAACAAGGGCTTAGTCATGTCGGGCATCTTAAGTCTGACCCATACCAGAGACCGTCCCAAATAGATAACCATAATCGCCCTGCACCCTATGCCAGATAAATTTTAAACATATAACAAGATAAAACAAAATTAATTGAAAGAGATTTAAAGAAGTTCATAACTATAACCAACTAAATATCAAACCAAACATCCAATGGTGTCAGCCCCAATGCCAATACCAATACCAAGGCGAACACCATTACCGTCATTACCCATGCCCATAGTAGTTTGACAAACTTTCTAACCAAAATCAAAGAACATCCGGTCTGGACATGTCCCCGACCATAGCCAAAACCAAATTCCAAGAAACAAAAATAATGTAAAGAAGTCCATAGCATGAAATGGAGACTTTCGAAGTATGGAAGCTTACCACTTTAGCTTGACATAAAGCTGTCCTTAAATCCAAATCATTGAGCAAGAGAAGTGATATGACTAGTTCCTATATCACTTAGGCATACAATGTCCAAAGATGGTTAACCAAATGAATGCTAGTATGTACTCAAGAATAACGATAAAGTAATTCCATTATTCAAAACCAAAGTAAATAACCATATGCAATGACATACATACATATAAACATACCATGTCGGGTAAGGGAATAGGGTTTAACTTACATTTAAAACCTTTAACTTAGGTTAAGTATATTTACCATCTTAATTCTAACCATGGGCTAGATGGGTCCAGCTCTCCCTATTGAAAGGGCCCCAGTGTGTGTTAGCCGTACGAACCAGAGAAAAACCTGAGATGACTACTACATCTCCCAAAATATAAAGTGTGACATAATGTACATAATCACAAAGACCAGACCTTACATCAGTAAACACGAGTTTGTAGTTTTGGTCCCCCCGGGACCTCCACCTTCCACGATTTTACTAAAATGACCCCCTTTAAGTCCATATTAAAACCATTCACACATAACCAATAATTTATCAATGAATCTTTTAATTAGGCGTTAACCATTGGTATTATCATACCAAAAATAGAGCTTGCAAGTCTATCCATTCATGCCATACCAAGTCCATTAAGCCAATTTGACTCCAAAGTTTCCAATTAAAATAATACCATGGACACCAATGCCTTTCCAATCCATTTCAAACCAACCAAACCAATTTAAGTTCCATTACCATATTATGCAATGCAAAGGTTTCAAGCATAGTCAAACTATGTGACAAAAGCATTTTTCATTGGTATTTTAACAAAAATATTAAGGGCATATGGTTTCCAAAACTAAAACCAAGTACCAATTGACCATTCCCATGAAACCATATTTTCAAACCATAATTATAACAAGAAAACCAAAAGTAAAACATGGGAAAACATTATCCAATCAAGAACAAACAAAACCCCCAATATCTATTTCAAAACCAAAATAATATCATGAAAATCTTACATTAAAATATGAACTTTTTGTTAGCAAACAATGAGGGAGGAGTACCAAGCCTTAGACACCATAAAAATGGAGATAAATCACCCTTAAGAGCCTTAATTGATTTCCTTGAAGAAACCCTAGCCTTTTCTTGAACCAAGAGCTTGAGAGATATTTTAAGAGTGTTTGATTGAGAATAATAGGTTAATGAAGTCCCAAAAAATGTTTTATTTCATGGGGTCAAAAGAAGTTAAGAGGGGAAATGTTCAGAATACCCCTAAGTTAAACTATAAAAATCCTACAGGTGGGTACGAGTTAATCGTCTAACTCATCACCAAAACATATGAACATTGTCCACCATATGAATCCATTGCCCCAACTTATGACCAAACTATATAATTTGTATGGTCCAGTTGTACCCAAGAAAGAATCAAAAGAGATTGACACTGTAAAACATACGACTCAAGTATACCACTCATAACCTATCCTCACGGCTCTTAGTGAGCCACTCGTACTTAAATCTAAGTCAAGTCATTAAATTTCAGATCAAGTGAAGGATCAACCCAATGACCTATCACCAAACCATATGACCCGTACCCCACCAAGTTGTAACCATAGTAAAAACCTAACCATCACTCAGTGGATACCTTACGAGTTTGGGTTACCTGACCCGTACCTATACATATGACTCATATAGTAAGTCGTTACAAGTGTAGTGAACTCAATGCTCAGGAAATTTTCAAAGGCCAAAACCCAGGGTGTTTTATTTTGTGATTGAGCTTTCAGTAGATACTTGTCCTATGTCTATCACTCCTTATAGAATGGCTCCAACTAAATTAAAGGAGCTTCAGGAGAAAATGGAAGTTCTTCTTGATAAGGGCTTTATCCACCTTAGATTTTCTTCATTGTGTACTTCTGTACTTTTTGTGCGAATGAAAAATTGGTCTCTTTAAATTCATATAGACTATGGTCAGTTGAATAAGGTTATAGTGAAGAATATGTATCCTATTCCTAGGATTGATGACCTTTTTAATCAGCTTTAGGGTGCTAGATATTTTTCTAAGATTAATCTTCATTTGAGCTAACATCAGTTGAAAATTGGTGAGGTGTATATTCCTAAGACTGCTTTTCAAACTCAGTATGGTTGCTATGAGTTTTTGGTTATGTTATTTGGATTGAGTAAAGCTTTGGATGCTTTCATGGACCTTATGAATTGGGTGTTTCAACAATTTTTGAACTTCATTGGATGTCTATAACCTCTAGGACATCCAAGAATAGGAGAAGGATCTCTAGGCTCGATCATAGGACCCTCATCTCATATAGCGGTAACACGTGTCCTGTCCATCTGTAAAAGAGTAAAATCAAAGGAATACTCTACAAGTCAACTCAGAATCTTAGCAAGAAAGGAGTAAAAGAAGTGATGAACTCCTAAGAAAGTCCCATAGCCTCCCGAAGATAGAAAATGGACGTCATCATTCTGATCTGCAGGACTATACTAGACACTTTCTCTTGTACCAATAATACTTACGTAGCCTAGGCTTTGATACCAATTTATCATGACCCAATTTACAAGTCATAATGGCACCTACTAAATCCCGCCAGTAGGTAAGAAAAACCATAGCCCAGAGCTAATGCAATGGGTTAATTCAGTAGAAAATGTCCAACATAGGCAAAATTTCAATAATAATATTTTAAATACACAAGGGGTTCTAGATATATAAAAATAGTCAATAAAAGATACCATTCCTATGACATGGTAGATCCAGTACAAGAGCATCTAATACTATCAATACAACTCAATGTATAGAATAGTCAATGCATTTGTCTCGATAACTAAAGACTGAATATAAATGATAGAGAAAAATGGGCGACTCAAACCCCAAAAGCTCACCCTATGTCCAAAATTCAATCGCTGTATGAACATTGATCAACGATGGCAACTAGTTCTTTTATCTATAACCAAAAGGTACAAAAGTGTAGTATGAGTACTAAAACAATGGGTATTTAGTAGGCATCATCGACCTATTGAGGTAAATCATGATATAAGTATGATAAAATACAAGACAATATAACTAAGTCAAGGTATAGAAACGAACCTGTTTCATCTCTAACATCGATGTACATAGTAAGTAAATAAACTGGAATGATAACAAATGTAACACAATATCACACACAATCACAAACTACAAAATTGTCTCCCATATGCCAATTAGCGTACAAAAGTAAAAAAAACCATCACAACCCCCATACAACTGGAGAGTACACTCAAGGGATGAATAAACAATCAATCGACATTATAATTAACCTTCATTTATCATTTAACCAATATTACATAACTTACCCACATTCCACAATGTTACCATCATTTTACAACCTTACCATCATTGCTTACTAATCACCCTTTATTAGCCAATCATCCCTTATTAACCAAATATTCAATTACTAGAATCCATTTATGTCATACCATATATTAACCATTTCCTTAGTTTCCAACATAGGCAAAATTACTATCTTCAATTTCACCCTCGATATCATTAATCGTAAAAAGTATATCATCCTATTATAATATACACCTCCTTTCTTGAATTAAAAAATATAATTAATATTCAAACTTGAACTGGTAAATAATTAATAAGTGGACTCAAACTGGTAAATTTCATTGCCATACTTGAACCAGTAAATATAATCAATAGTTGAACTCAAACTGATAAATATACTCAATAGCTGGACTCAAACTGGGCAATATAATCAATATTCCAAAATCATCCTCCAGACTTGAACT
>NC_061111.1:106821294-106846333 GCF_002878395.1 Capsicum annuum | reverse complement strand
CTGGGCAATATAATCAATATTCCAAAATCATCCTCCAGACTTGAACTTGGTACATATATATATATAATCAACAACATGACTATCTTTCAGACTCGAATCGGGTATATATATAATTAACATCTTAAATAGTATCATCAATATGCATAAATAATAACACAATCAATATGCGTAAACCTTGTATTAACCAACATAGCCATCAAGTATCAAGAGTTCCCAATATTACCTCAATACACATTTCCAAGAATCTAATAAGCGTAAACGGTTTTACCAATGCTAACATGAGTCATAGCCTAAAGTTGGTTAAGTGTCTATTTCTAATCCTAGTGTTCTATTTTAAGAAAATTTCTACCTGAACTAGGCTTAAGTTATCTAAATCAACTTTTAGATGTATAGCAAGCCACAAATAGTTCTAAGATAGAGATTCTACTCAAGCATTATAAATAAGTCCAATGTAAGCAACTAAGACCAACTTACCCTAAGAATGATAAACTAGAGCATTTTTACCTAAATTGAGTAATTTAGGTCATTCACATGCTAAACATGAGTAATGGAGTCTAATTCACTAAGTTTCAAGGCAACAAGTTAAGTGTTCCAACTCTAATAGTTACAAATGACATAAACGGTCTAACTAGCCCAAAATCTTGTATATCATTAATCCAACATCTAAAACCCATCCATGTATAACAAGATATCATAAAAATACTATGACATAGTTCAATCAAATAACGGATAAACCTAGCCTACCTCGACGTCAAAGAAAGCTCAACGAACTACTAAACCTTTATTTTCCCATCTAAGAAGCCTCCTAAAGGTTCTAAGATATCCAAAACATAATATACTCATCAATATGAGCATAACGATAATGATCATGCTCACATATACCTTTTTTGTTAGTATAAAATGATTATTGTGAATAAAGCTCAACTTACGTTGAGGTTTAATACTCGAGGAGTGAGTCTAGTATTCAAATCCTATGGGTGTTGAAAGTATCTAAGTATATACCCATAGTGTAAACAAAATAAATACATAAAATAAAAAATTCGAGGGTGGGGGGGACTACAGTTTGTGAAATTTTTTAGACAAAACTACTCATCCAACCAATTAAGAGTGACAATTATAAACAATCTTTTAATAGGACAAAAGTCTTGGGATTATATCTATGTAGGGGAAAATATTGCATGGGTTTATGATAATTAAATTCACATTCTAGTTAATGACTACATAGGTAGGCTAGGTTGGAGGTTCTTGAGGTTAGTTTTTTTAATCAAATCTTAAGATTATCACCCATGGGCGCCAAAAACTTGACAGCGCCGAAGCGTACACGCAAGTGTACGTGGTCTTACCAAGTAATATAGTGGCTTCAAGGAAGCCCAAGTATCGATATCTCAGGCACTTATGTTTGCCGCCTATTTAATTCTAGTTTAACAAATTGAGAAGAGTAAAAAATAAAGTTTTAGAATTGTAAATTAAAAATAAACTAAACTAATGTGGAAAAATAATGACTTAGGAAAATCTATGGATAGAATCCTAGGGTTAAGACTTATGAAAAATCATACTACATTATTGAACTTCATTCATTAAATTGCTTATCTTGGTTATTGAATCGTAGGGTTAATTACATGATTATGGTTCCCGACCTCTAACCTTTTAACTAATTTTGATATTACAACTACATCGTTGAGAGGGGATGAAATAATCCAATTAAGTATTTTAAAGAAACAAGAACCATACTTTCCTTATTTCCTTATTCTATCTCCCTATTCCCTCTCCTGAGTTCACAAGGTTAACAATTGATGTATTCTAAGGGCCATGAATCTTTAAAATAGTTAAAATAAGAATAATCAAACAACCAACAATGATGAGTAAATTAACAAACTTAATTCAAAACAAAAGTAATCATGAATGTGGACTTAACCCCGGATAGGAGGTTTAGTCTTCAATGGAAATATTCATCATCCAATCTCTTGGATTGATGATACAAACCATGAAAGAAACTAAAGTAAGGAGATATAAACCCTAAAAGAAGTTTTGATCAGCCCCACAACTAGTCCAAGAAGTCCAAAAGTGCATAATAACAAGTAAAAAGATGTATTTATAGTTTGTAATTAGTCCCAAGCGGATTAGGATTCAAATCTACAGTTTTGCCCGTATTTGAAATAGGGTCGCGTCGCGAGGGTCATTTGACTTAAGTAGGGGTCGTGAAGTGGGACTATCGCAAAGGTAAACTGTTTTGTATGCCTTATGAGTATTTTGGTACGTATAAAGCACCTATATAGCTTCGTACACTCCCTGGAAATTCTAGGTATCCAAATTTAGTCCGAGTTGTGTATTGTACTTTCGTTAAGTCATTCCGAGCCTTTTTGAGTTGTTTCCACTTGATTTGAAGCTTGTATATCCTTTATATATCATCATAATCCATTAACCAAGAATTATATAGAATCAAACACAATAATTTAGAGCTCAAAACAACACAACATTCAAGACGGTGAACTAGAAACACGAGCTATGCATAGGCTAATTTCACTTTGATCTTTAACTCAATATTTTGACTCATGTCTTTATCCAATTAACCATTAAACATTATAAAAAGTTGTTTCACATATAAATACACAATAACAACCTTATAAACTCATTAAAACACATTAGAACCCAACACAATAGACTAGACAAGCACCTAACTTAAGCTAGTAACACTGGTTTTCTCGATTGAACTCTAAATGATCAATTTGAATCAAAATTTTCTTGGAAACACAATAAAACATTGTACACACATACATGGACACTTAAATTCACATTTATATCATTATAAACACATTAATAACATGAATCATCCTCAAAACAAGGCTAATAAACTACATAAATACACCCAACATTAGACCCTTTCAGATACATCATGGGTATGTCAAGAAAATCCACCCAATACCTTAATTTGTCATCCCTATTTCTAGGAAGATGCCTAAGATCTATAAAATTCTCAATCCACCCTTATTTTTAAGATAAAGAAAGAGAACAAGCCATATCTACCAATTGTTCATAATGCCTTGTCACCTGTATTCCTCTTTAAAGGATGACATAGGATCTAAAAGTATACTTACATACCTTTTTCAAGGATGATGTGAGATTTAGAAAATTTGGGGTTTTTACCCATAACTTCCTACACAATCAAACAAGCATTAGTAAAACCCATTGTCATTAACGAAGAATCTACACTAAATAATCAAAACCCACACATATTTGAACCCTATTTCAACATAATTACAATATATAATAACTAGCTACTCATGGAAGTTTAGGAAAATAGTATTTCCCAAATTGACATTAATTTCCTCACTTGAAGGCAAGGCATAAATAATCCCAAAATTCCAAACTCCAATTGCCAATATAAATATCTTTTTGAAAAATTAAGCACAATAGTTTTCCATACTTAAATTGGAAGTTTCTCTTTCCATGAACTTGAAAGATAGGTTCAAGATGCTCTTAAAGTGAAAGTATTTGAACCTTTGAATGGTTAGCTTCAATTGTGAGAAATTTTAGATTAGCCACTGGGTTGATTTCTTCTTCACCGCGTCGCCAGTTCTAGATTACGATCGAATTGATACTCTCGCGGTCAACGACTTTGGATGGATGAAATTGACTATTATTGATTGCAATTGAAACTACTGTGACCATGGTAACACTCGCAATTGCTAGATTTAGCTAACTTGGGTTAAATGCGATTGCGACCCTCTGACCGCAATCGTGGTAGCTTAGGGTCAGTCCTGCTCCTGATGTTAAGATTTTTCACAACTTCTTCCCCATTTTGAATCTCTTTTTAGCCTAGTTCTTTTGTTCTCTTATCAACACTTGTATACTAGCAAAATATAGGGATTAGTGCATTTGGATGACAAAATTTGTCCCATTCATATCATTAAATTAGAGTAGTGTTCAAAACATTTAGACATTGAAGAGTAGTAAATTTACCACTCATCAACACCCCCAACTTAAACTTTTTCTTGTCCTCAAGAAACACTATCTCTTACTCAATGAGACAATGCAAATTTAATCCCATTTATGCGACTAATTGATCTCAATGACTTCAAACTTAATTAGCACCAACAAGTAGCTCTCATGCATAGGCTAAGCTTTTCTCACGACTCCCCTCAATATGAAACACAATTTCAAAGATTCAAAGGACTTCAAAGAACAATGATGCAACATTCAATAAATCTTGAGAAGTAACTCTGTATCAATATCTACTCCACTATACTCTTTTTTCCTCATTTTCAAAAGATGACAATTTCACCCACCTCGATTTGTCTACATGTCTTCTCATAAGAAGAAAATCTCCCCCGCCCCACAAAATTATATACTATGAATTAAAGGATTTAAGTGAAAAACTCTCTCTGTCACAAAGACTCTCTTGATGCTAACAAGTACCATACCATAGGCATTCCCTTATTTTCAATCGCCACTACATTGAATACACTTAGTTGGAGATCTTAAGGGATTTTTGAGCTTGTGAAGTAGGTTTGGGGAAGGGTAGGATATCAATTAGGAACAAAGTAGCTACACCCTTCTTTAACATTTACATCACACTATTCTATCCAACTTTTCACCATGGACCACTTCTTTTATTTACACACATTAAACTTTCCTATTTTACCTATCTTGATTTACCCATATTTTTGAAGGCATATTCTATTGGCTTATTTATTTTACAATCTATGCCTCATTTTTATTTTCATCATTTCTTTATTTTTTGCTTTTTGATTACTTAGAATCATAGGCATACACTTACACTATCATGACCCAAGGTCATCTCTTCCAAACTTACCACCTCCGACTTAGGCATTGGCCTCAAGTTTTATCTTTTAAGTTCAAAGAGGGTAGGGTTCAAAAGTGGGAAAAGTTTTTAATGGTTCTAGTCTTGTAATGTGATCGCCAAAGAAAGGCTTGAAGGCCCGAAATGGGTAACAAAGGATACTATTCTATGCATGGGTAGGCTATTTAGGCTATAATGGCTCCTATGTTCACAAAGAAAGCCTATGATCATTTCCCCAATCCAAGCATAATCATAATTAGCCTTGAGAGACTAACTGGGCAAGTTCTAGATGATACAAACAAGCATAAGAGTTAAACAGTTACGCTCACTGCACACATGACATGCAAAATTCTCCAGGAGGCTCTATTATATTTCCCACTAGAGACAAAAGAAGGTATCTTCCAAATACTACAAACTAAGGACTTCAGAGTCACAAAAAAGGTAAAGTATTATTAAACAATAGTTCACGTCCATGCCTTTGGTTTTTGTAAATTTTTGGATCGAGAGAAGGGGTTGCTTCATATTTACCTATGCAAAATTTTCTACTGATGGCATCGAAACAAGCCATAATTTCACATTTTGGCACACAATGGGGCAAACCATATGGCTACTTAGAATTCACCATAGGTATAAAGGCTATCCCAAAACTCTAATGCTACAGCTACTCAGACTTCCCCTGTATTCAAAGCTTAAAATCCAATCACAATGATTTTCCTATAAGAATGTCATCACTCAATCCATCATCGGGAAAGGTTTGTATGAAATTAATCAAAAGAGACACACCAATCTCTATGCTTGGGGCGAGACGTATAAATGGTGTTTGAATACAAATATAAACCCACACCCCAACTTAAAGAGGTGAAGTGTCCTTACTAAAACATACCAAATAAGTAGAAGGGTTAAAAGGGTCCGTTAAGAAAAAAAAATAAACTTGTTTTGGAATGTCATATTTGCGGTAGGCTGTATCGTGATCGCGGCCTTCAGACCGCGATCTCGATAAGTGAGGCTGTGTTTTCTTCTGTGTTATTCTATTTTTCTGCACATCTACCAACTTTCCAAATCTGTTTGTCCCCTGCTTCTTAGACTTCCAACTGTTGTCAAAATACCTATAAAACATAAAAAATTCAATAAGTCTATAAAAGATGGGTTGCCTCCCATCAAGCACCTAATTTAACATCACGAAAGGATGCTTCTTTATCAATATTTTGGATCTTTGAAACGTACCAACTCCACTTTGGATGCCCTAGGGCCTCTCACATAGTAGTCCCATTTACTAAAAACCTTTTTTTCTTATGATCTTCTAATTCAATAGCACCACCGGGCTAGATATTCGAAGTCACAAAGGGGCCCGACTACTTAGAACGAAGCTTTTCCACAAAAATCATAAAAAGTGAGTTATAAATAAGTACAATATACAACGCGGAAATTTCATTGGATTTGAGTTGGAAATCCCCAAACTCTTGAAGTTTAGTGACACTTGACTCGAAAGCTTCTTCCAAATTCATGTTAACATGTTAAACTTCTTCAATGCATACAAGCTTTATTTTCAAGATTGAAAGGCAAGTGACATGCTTTTACAAACACCAATTGGTTGGGAGACATACCAATTGAGGTTTTAAAAACCATTTGATATGCCCAAAGTGCCTCATCAAGCTGCCTTACCCAATTGGTTTGGCCCACATTTACGATCTTCTCAATAATAACTTTGATTTATCAATTGTAAATTTTGACTTAGCCACTTGTTTAGGGGTGATATAGGGTAGAAACTTTGTGATTCACCTCACATTTATCAAGAAGGTCCCTAAATACCCAATAGTAAAAATGTGAGACTCCGTTACTAATGATGGCACGTTGAGTTCCAAATTGTGTAAGAATGTATTTCTTAACAAAGAAAGAGACACTTTTACTCTCATTGTTCGAAAGTTCCATTACTTCTACCCATTTGGAAATATAATCAACCACCACCAAAAATATATTTTTACATTGAATAAGAACCTCTTTCTTTGATAATAGCTAAGTTCCCATGGGAGCAAACAACTCACCACATAATTTGCATAGTCGACATACTACGGTGCAACTTTCCTCGAGATTGATATGTCTAAATAATAAGAAAAATCATCATTAATCTCAATATCACCATGCCTTTCATGATTTCCCTCAAGACATGAATGATGGTCGGTGAATTGGTTTACGCTACCCTTTGGATCCTTCACCTCAAAATAAAATTCTTGCAAAAGCAAGATTTATCTAGTTAGGTGTGGCTTAGCTTCCTTATTTTCCATAAGGTATTTAATAGTGGCATGATCCGTGTGCACCACCACTTTCACGACTAACAAGTAGGCGCAAAACTTCTTAAAAGCATATACCACCATCAATAAATCTTGCTTAGTAATAGTGTAGTTATGTGGAGCATCATTTAAGGTCTTGCTCACATAGTAGATAGGGTGAAATAACTTTTATTTGAGTTGACCCAACACCGCTTCTATTGCAATTCCACTTGCATCACACATCAATTTAAATGGAGACGACCAATCTAAGGCCACACATAGGGTCCGATATGAGCATCTCCTTGAGACAATTAAAGTACTTCAAGCAAGTATCATCAAAATTAAATTTTGCGTCTTTTACAAGGATTTTACACATTGGATAAGCTATCTTGGAGAAGTCCCTAATAAATAGCCAATAGAATCTGGCATGCCTAAGAAAACTCTGAACACCCTTTACCAAAGTGGTGTATGTGTGTGTGTGTATGAAAACTTAGTAATTACCTCCACCTTAGCTTGATCAACTTGTATACCTTTCCCCAATATCTTGTGGCCTCAAAAATACCCTTCTTGACCATAAAATGACATTTCTCCCAATTTAGGACAAGGTTGGTTTCCATACATCTCTCGAGTACCTTGCTTAGATGCTCAAGACATGACTCAAATGAGTTTTCCACCATTGAAAAATCATCCATGAAGGCTTCCATTGACTTCTCAACTATATTCACAAAAATTGATATCATATACCATTGGAATATTGTCAGTGTGTTGCACAAACCAAAGGGTATCTACTTGAATGCGAATGTGCCATAGGGGAAAGTGAATTTGTCTTATATTTATTTTTTGGGGCAATACCAATTTGGTTATACCCCGAATAGCCATCTAGAAAGAAATACCACTCTCACCCGACCAACCTATCAAGTATTTGATCCACAAATGGCATAGAAAATTGGTCATTTTCAGTCTAAAAATTCAACTTGTGGTAGTCCATGTATACCATCCACCCCATAACTGGTCATATGGGAATGAGGTCATTCTTATCATTTACAACCACCATAATTCCCCCTTTCTTTGGAACACATTGCACCGGGCTGACCTATGTGCTATTAGAAATTGAATAGATGACTCCTGCATCAAGCCATTTTATGATTTCTTTTTTCACCACTTCTTGCATGGGTTGATTTAGCCTCCTTTGATTCTATACACTTGGCATATGATATTTCTTTAGTTTGTCTTGTGGTAACAAATACCAGGGGCTATGGCAATGATATCAGCAAATGTCCATTCGATGGCTCGAATGAACTTTTTTAAAACAAACTTTAAAGCTTCCACTTGGGAGGGTTTGAGATCACTTGCAATAATGATGGGAAAGGTGTATCCAACCCCCATGAACAAATATTAAAGGTTAGAAGATAATGGCTTCAATTCAATTTGAGATGGTTCAAGAATAGAGGGTTTTGTAGGTGGACTCTCATGGTTTTTAGATCAAGGTCCAACTTTATTGGGTTCATGGTGTAAGATCCAGGTCCCATTAAAGATTCAAGCACCTCATCGAATGCTTCAACTTCATCTTTATCACAATTCCACAAGACTTCTACCAATGGGTCATTCGCCAAACTCACATTGACATAATTTATCACCTCACCATCGATGGCATTGATCACCGAAACTACTTATAAGTCCATTAGTTGTTTCATAAAATTGCAAACATTGAAATAACCTCTTCATCATATAGGAGATCTTTATATCGCCACACTCCATAGCCACCAATGCTCTCTCGGTAGCTAAAAATAGCCTTCCGAGAATAATGGGAATTTTATGATCTAAAGCACAATCAAGAACATGAAGTTGGCCAGGAAGATGAACCGATCGACTTTATAGCATATCATAAAGTATCCCTATAGGTATTTTGCTGTTTTAGTCGACCATTAGAAATTTTATTGTTGTAGGTTGTAGCTTTCCCAATCCTAGATTGTGAAATAACATATGGCATTAAATATACACTCTCCCCAAGGTCATACAAGGTCTTCGCAAACTTGAACATTCCAATGGTGCATGAGATTGTGAAAGCATTAGGGTTTTTTTCTTTTTAGCCATGGGTCTCAACATGATTGCACTATAATGATGAGTTATTTTGATTGTCTCATCCTCTACAAGCCATTTTTTGGAGACCAATTCCTTCATAAACCTAGCATACCCTGACATCTCTTTCAATGCTTCTATCAAAGGAATGTTGATGGAAAGGTTGCTAAATTTATCAAAGAACTTTTTGAACTTTTCCTTTTTCCCCTTTTTCTTGAACCATTGAGGAAAAAGGGGCGGGATTGTGATTGGTGGCATGGTGAAGTTTTGACATTCTTTGGTCTTTGTATTTTCAAAGATAACCTAATTTGGCTTTTTCTTATCCTCACTTGGCCTCTTTCTTTTCTTATTTATTTGCTCATCTTTTTTATTCTTGGAGGGATTATCATCAAGTTCCATACCCTTGCCAAGAATTTTTCCACTTTGAGCGATAATAAATTTTTTTACCATATCATTGGGCATCTTTCATTTTGTATTTCCATGATGTGCATTTATATCTTCTTATTTTTTAACCTATAGTTATTAATAGAAGTTGAATAAGAATCAACCATTTGATGTAGCTTAGAGAAATAGTCCCTCATTTCCTTCACTATCTTATCGGTCCCCTCAACTCCAGTCAATATTCAAGTTAAAATATCTTTATTAATGCACCCCTCCTTTTCATATTGAGATATGCCCCGGTCTTCATTGTTCCGACATTGACTCCCACCTTGCCCTTAAGAGGCAAAGTGGAAACCCTTTGAATAATTAGGCAAAAAACTCATATTATCATCAAGTATCTGTTCTTCCACATCTCTACATACCTTAGGATCCCTTGCATCTATAACATTGACTCTTTTAATGGAGGCTCCCAACACATGTTTAGTAAGGAGTTTAAGGCGTGACACTATCTTGATCATGTTCGCATCTCTATCCTCCTCTTGAAATATTTGATAAAACACAAAGGGTGAGGACGGCGCCCCTACGTTCACCTCAGCATCCTTTATGTGCCAACCCTAGTTAAACCCGCCACTTGATCTAACACACTTGATACGACTCCAAATGATGATTTGACAAAGGATCCACCAGTTGACTTGTCCACTATGGATTTGTTGATTTGGTACAATTCCTTATAGAATATTTGGAGAAGCATCTTCTCTGACATTTCGCGGTGAGGAAATTTCATAAGCCTATCCTTATATCTCCCCCATGCTTCATACCAAGGTTCCCTATAGAATTGATGAAAATTTATGAATTCATCCCTCAATTGTAGCATCTTTCAAGGTGGGAAGTATTAATATAAGAAAACCTCCATAAGTTTGACCCATGAGGCGATGGACCCAACGGGTAGAGATCTTAGCCACAACATTGCCTAACCCATTAGAGAAAATGGGAAGAGGTGCAACTGTATAGACTCTTGTGATATGTAAACAATGTTGAAAGAAGCACATACCTCCACAAAATTCTTCTAGTGCAAGGTTGGAGATTAATGAGCTTGACCCCCAAACAAACCCTTTCTATGAAGTAATTATAGAATTACGCTTGTGACATAGAAAACACTGTTTCCCTCAGTAGGGGTAATACGAATGGCACTAGCATGCTTTTTGTCACCAAGATTATTCATAGTTTTAACATGTTCGTATGATGGGTTGTTAATGATTCCCTCTTGGTTCATGATTATTCGAAAGAAATAACGATCACCTAATAAAAAATAAAAAGCAACTAAAGTAAGTACACACCACCATGGGTATACCCAAAGAAAAAATTTACACTACACAAGTGAAAACTAAGCTCACTCCCCGACAACAACAATCATGCTTACCTATACCATTATTTTTAGTATAGGACAATCGTTGTCAATAAAGATCAACTTATGTTGAGGTAGAATCCTCGAGGAGTGAGTCTAGTATTCAAATCCTATAGGTGTTGAAAGTGTCTAAGTAGATGCCCATTTTGTAAGCAAAGAAATACATAACACCAAAAATTGGGTGGGTGGGTGGTTGGGTTATAGTTTGTGAAATTGTTCAGACAAAACTACTCAACCCACCAATTAAGAGTGATAATTATAAATGATCTTTCAATAGGAAAAAAGTCTTGGGATTATGTCGACCTAGGGGAAAATAGTGCATGAGTTTATGATAATTAAATACACATTCTCGTTAATAACTACATAGGTAGGCTAGGTTGGAGGTTCTTGAGGTTAGTTTTCAACCAAATCTTAAGATTATCACCCATGGACCCTTTTGGATACATCATGGGTGTGGCAAGAAATCCACCTAATACCTCAATTGGTCATCCCTATTTCTAGGAAGATGCCCATGATCTAGAAAATTTTCAATCCACCTTTTTTTCTAAGATAAAGAAAGGGAACAAGCCATATCTACCAATTGTTCACTAATGCCTTGTCACCCGTATCCCTCTTTCAAGGATGACATAAGATCTAAAAGTATACTCACATTGATCTTTCAAGGATGATATAAGATTTACAAAATTTAGGGTTTTCACCCATAACTTACTACACAATCAAACAAGCATTAGTAAAACCCATTGTCATTAACTAAGAATCTACACTAAATAAATCATAACCGACACATATTGGCACCCTAGTCATAACATACACACACGTATTACCCAAATTGACATTTATTTCCTTACTTGAAGGCAACGCAAAAGTAATTCCAAAATGCCAAACTCTTATTGCCAATATAAATATCTTTTTAAAATATTAAGTGAAATAGTTTTCCACACTCCGATGGGAAGTTTCTCTTTTCATGAACTTCAAAGATCGATTACAGATAATATTCAAGTGAAAGGATTTGCCCCTTTGAAAGATTACCTTCAGCTTTGAAAAATTATAAATTGGCTCCGAGGTTGATTTCCACTTCACTGCGATCGCCCTTACTAGATCGCGAAAATCATAATCTTGGTGATACTCTCATGGTCTCTAACTTTGGTTAACTTGGACTAGACGTGATCACCTAATCTTGATTATTATGATCAAGACTACCGCAATCGTGGTAACACTCTCGCGATCGCTGGCTTTGGCTAAATTCGGCTGACCACAATCGCGACCATCAGATCGTAATCGTGGTAACTGAGGGCTAGTACTACCCCTGATGTTCATCTTTTGCACCACTTTTTCCCCCTTTTAATCTCTTTCTAGCCCAACTCCCTTGTTTTCTTATCAGCATCTGTATGCCAGCAAAATATGGGGTTTAGTGCATTTGAATGGCAGAATTTGTCTTATTCAAATCATTATATCATAGTAGTGTGCACAAATTTTGATGTTGATGAGTGGTAAATTTACCAATCATCAGATACCTATATTGCACCATTATGCTTTGGCTTCATAAATTACCTCAAAAACCCATGTGGGTCCCATTTACAAAAATCATGTTTTCAAGACAAGCCCAACATTCATAAAGCTCAAGGAATCATTACCCCTAAAAAATGGGTGAAAACTAAACTAAATTAGGGATAAAATAAAGCCCTAAAGATTTTGGGATTTTGAGCAAATAAATCAAAAAAATCAACCATAAATTTAGAGGATTGTTACCTTAAATCCATAGGAGGATTAAGAAATGAATGTTAATCTAGCTTCCCAAGAACCCACAAGCTTTAATTTTATTCTCTCACACTATTGCAGGGTTTATCTTAAAAGAGAAAAGATGAAAAATGCCCAAAATCATGGAAAAGGGCTTATTTTAATCCCTGCCCAGGGCCTCGATGTCCTCTATCACGACCAACAATGAGCGATCACATCATTTTTGTGGCAGAACAAGTAGTCGTGATCACACTCCTCCATCATTGGCATATTATCTTCTCTTCCAAGAATGCCGTGGTGGCGGACTTTGGCTGGCAATCGCCGCTGTATCAGATAGCAGTTGAGATTTGGAAATTTTTGTAAGTCTCATCCAACATCTCGAGATTTATTTGAAATCCCAAATGCACAAATGAACTATGTAACCATACTAAATTCGACATTGTGGATGCGATGGCACACTTGAAATTTCCATCCGAGGCCGTTTCGACCAAATATGGTTCCCACACTCATATTTTTAATTTCTCAACTTTTTAACCAATAGGTCAAAATAAGCTCGGGTGCTTCGATACCCAAGCCAAAGATCTACCTAGCCTAAAATCAACAATCCAAAGTTTATGGTGCTGTCAAAATTTGTATATGAGATTATTTAACTAAGTTTTCACTCGGTGGCCATTTGGAACAAGGGAATACTTCTAATAAGGAATGGTCTTTAAAAACCAAAGGATCTATCCTGTAACTGAACTATCATCTCCAGCAAGTCATAAATAACTTGTTCCAGCTATGGAAAACCTCTAGTGTAGAAAATATGGAGAAATATGGAAAATAACCTGGAGGGTTATTACAATATCCACTAGCAAATTAACTTTTATCTGCGAACTATGCGAGTTCCATTATATCTTGTACTGAGCTTACCCTTACTCTCATCACACCCTTCATGGGTGATATAACAAGGAATACATGATCACCAACTCCAAATCTTATGGCACAAAACCTATGGTCTGGATAGTCCTTGTGCCTACTTTGATCCACTCTCAACCTATTTTGAATCATCCTAACTCTATTCAACAACTGCTGAAGGAAACTAGTGCCACAACGCCTAATCTCTGAAGTCTCAAACCATCCAACCAAAGAATGACATATCATACCACACAAAGCCTCAAAAGATGGCATCTTAATACTCGAATGATAGCTATTATTATCACCAAACTCTACCAAGACTAAGTGCTTCTCCTACTGGCCTCCTAAATCCATAACACTGACTTAGAGCATATCGTCAAGAACCTAAATATTTCGCTCAGACTAGCCATCGATCAATGGATGAAAGGCTGTACTAAGATCCACCTGAATGCCTAATTCCTCCTAAAATGATATCCAAAACCTCAAAGTAAACATGGAACCACGATCCAAAATGATAGAAATAGGTGCCCCATGCAGACGCACTATCTCTGAAACATAGTTATGGTCCATTATTCAGCACTGAAGGATATATGAATAGGAATATAATATGCTGACTTGGTAAAATGATCCACAATGACTCAAATACCATCAGAACCATGGGAAGTGCGACGCAAACAACTAACAAAATTCATAGTGATCTGTTCCTACTTCCACTTGAGAATGGGCAACCTCTAAGTCAATTCATCAGGTTGCTGATGTTCAGCCTTTACCTGCTAATGACACAGGCAATGAGCTACAAATTCTACATCTCTCTTTATACCACTACATCAATAGTGTTGTCTCAAATTTCTTTACATCTTGGCTTTGGGGTGAATGGAATATCTAGAGTTATGGGCCTCATGCAAAATCAACTAAATAATGTCATTAAGCTAAAGAACACAAATGCGACCATTGAATCACAAAACACCCTTAGAATCTATGGTGACCCTCTCAGACTCACCACTTAACACCTAGTCATGAAGGAAGCAAAGCTTGCTATCCTCAAACTGGCAATCTTGAATTTGCTCAAATAGTGAAGACCTTGCCTCAACACTAGCAAGAATTCTCCCAGGATTTAAAAATCAAGGCAAACCAGCAAGTTGGCTAAGGACTAAATGTCGTGTGCCAATGACCTCTAAGAAACTAAAATGCAAGCCAGGCTATCCATAGACACTACCTTCCGACTCAAGGAATTCGCTACCACATTTGTCTTGCCCAGATGGTACAAGATGGAAAATCATAGTCCTTAAGCAACTCCATCCATCTATGCGGTTAAACATTAAGCTGTCTTTGGGTCATAAGATGCTGAAGACTGCGATGATCAGTGAAAATTCCATAATGCACGCTATATAAATAATGCCTCCAAATCTTAAGTGCAAGAACTACCACTGCTAACTCCAAATCTTGAGTAGGGTAGTTGTGCTCGTGTACCTTAAGCTATCTAGAAGAATAATCAATAACCCAACCCTGCTGTATCAATATAGAACCTAAACTAAAACTAGAAGCATTACAAAACACGGTAAATCCCTTACACTCAATCGAAAGAGCTAAAATAGGTGCTGAAGTGAGAAAATTCTTGAGCTTTCCAATGCTCAACTCACACTCATTAAACTAATAAAAGGGAATCTCCTTCTGAGTCAATTTGGTCTTAGGGGCTAAAACCCTCAATGAAGCATCTATAAT
Organism: Capsicum annuum; assembly: GCF_002878395.1. Taxonomy (NCBI): domain Eukaryota; kingdom Viridiplantae; phylum Streptophyta; class Magnoliopsida; order Solanales; family Solanaceae; genus Capsicum; species Capsicum annuum. The sequence continues at coordinate 106,831,044 of NC_061111.1, read as the reverse complement.
AACTGGACAAACCAATGATGCTACGAACCTCAATTGTGGATGCAGGTCTATCCCAATCACAAATTTCCTCCATCTTAGCAGAGTCTGCCACGTTCCCATCCTTAGATACCACATGTTTAAAGAATGTTAGTGCCTCAAGCCAAACCTCACACTTAGATAATTTGGCAAAAAATACACGATCTCTAAAAGTCTGGAGTACAATCCATAAATGCTGCGCATGCTCCTCTCTACTCGTCGAGTACACAAGGATGTTATCGATGAACATAATCATAAAGGAATCCAAATAAGGCTTGAATACTTGATTCATCAAATCCATAAATAGGCTGGGGAATTAGTCAACCCAAATGACATTACTAAGAACTCATAATGACTATAACGGGTCCTAAAAGCTGTCTTTGAGATATCCTTTCCTTGAATCCTCAACTGATTGTAACCAAATTCAAATCAATCTAGAAAACATTGTCGCACCCTGAAGCTAGTCAAATAAGTCATCAATGTGAGGCATAGGATACTTGTTATTCATCCTCACCTTATTAAGTTGCCTATAATAAATACATATGCACATAAAACCATCTTTCTTCTTGAAAAATAATCTAGAAGCTCCTTAAGGGGACATATTAGTCCAATAAAACCCTTACCAAGAGGATCCTGAAGTTGAGAATTCAGCTTCTTAAGCTCGGTAGGAGCCATATAGTAAGGTGCCATAGAAATAGATCAGGTTCCAGAATCAAGATCAATAGCAAACTCAATCTCACGAATAGGGGGAATACTAGGCAGGACGATAGGGAACCTATCAGGAAACTCTCAAACAATAAGAAAAGGGTCAAGTGATAGACTCTCCGCACTAGTATCACTAATATAAGTGAGATAAGACTCGCAACCCTTCAAAATTAGTCTCCTAACACAAACATATGAAATAATTCCCATCTTTTCAAAGATAAACGCTCCCTGCCACACAACTGGGGGTACACTGGGCATGGCTAAGGTAATGGTCTTGGCAAAACAATCCATGATTGCATGATAGTGGGATAACTAGTCCATACCTAGAATCACATAAACATCCACCATATTCAGAATAATAAAATCAGAATACGTATCAATATTACTAACAGTCATAACATATGATCTGAAATATGATCCACTACTAAAGAATCACCCACGAGAGTAGATATATGCAATAACACAAATAATAAATCACTAGAGAACTCCAATCGTGGTGCATAATAAGTAGATATATAAGAATAAGAGGATCTTAGATCAAATAAAACAAGGGCCAATAGACATCACACCAAAATCATACCTATAACTACAACATCTGGTGTCTTTGTCTTAGGTCTAGCTAGTACTGCATACAATTGACCACACCCACCTTTTGCCTGGACACCTGATCAATCTTCTATCCTACCTGCCTGAGAGCCTTCTTGAGTACCTTGAAAACTACCCTACGACCATGAGAACAACTTCTAGCTGAGGAATGAATTGCTCAAATAGGGGGAATAATCTAAGCTGAAGTAATAATCATCCCATGAAGAGGGCACTCTCGAGAATAGTAACAAAGACCCCCACAACTATAACATACACTTAGATAAGAACTAGAACGAACAGATTTTGCTGACATAGAGTAACCATTATGACTAGAATGACCAAAAGATGAACCCATCAAAGACTGATTGCAAACATAACTAAGGGCATCACTATCACTTGATTGACCTTCATCGCTAATCTAGAGGGCTGTCTGTACGGTCGACTAGGATGAATCTAAGGCTGATAGGATAAATACAGAGAATACCCATCTTGAGAACTAGTAACTCTAAATCAAAAACTACTATGTCTCTCACTGATAGGTCTCTTACCCCTTGGGACTCACGATGCATATCCTCTATCACTTGAGCATAATATGAAACCTCAGTAAAAGATCTACCCACAACAACCAAACTCTAAGTAGACATACTAATAAAGAATCTCAACCCTCTAATAAAGCAATAAAGTCTTTCATGCTTTGTGTACAGAATAGAAGTCGCATATCTAGACAACTTATAAAATGAGCCTCATACTCTACGATTGTCAAATGACACCTAAGGCTGCGAGGGATATATTCTCTATGAACAACTTGGAGAACTAAGTTCAAGACAAAGGAGAAAATCCAGTTGGTATAGAATTCATAACACCTCCCCACTAATGTTGGCAGCCAAATCTAACTTAAATATGGTGAATTCCACACAACGAGTCTCAATAAGGCCCAAATTATAGAGCCTATCTTTACAAGTAATTAGAAAATCATAAGCATCCTCGCCTGGAGCACCAGAAAATCCAGGCGGAGCCAATCTTAAGAATCTTTCTAGGATCTTTCGTACCTCAGAAGATATAGCAGGATCAATAACCACTATCTAGGTAGCTACCAACTGAGAAACTACCAGTACAGGAGGAATTTCAACTCTAGGATCCTCAGTTGCTGACTGCGTCCTTGACTTAGTACCACTCTGATCAGTACAATGTGCACCATTAGATGGTACATCACCAACTATCCACAAATACTGAATTAATACAACCCTGAACAAAGAAGAAAGAATAAATCCGGGTGGAGCTTGGGCTGGGCTGGACCTTGCCCCACCACTAGCTATGGTAAAAGAATCTTTGACTCAGGAGTGGACATAGGGTTTGGGGAAGGAAACCTATTAAACCTAGCCGTCATGCGACTGTACACAAACCTCTAGGTTATCTATGAATAAGAGTAGGATCCCTAGGCACGACTTAGGACCCTCATCTCGTGTAGCTATAGCGCGTGTCCTGGCCATTTGTGAAAGAGTAAAGTAAAAGGAATACTCTACAAACAAACAAAAACTCTGAGCACAAAATAAGTAAAATAAGTAATGAAGTTCTAAGAATGTCCCATAGCCTCCCAAAGATAGGAAACAAACGTCATCATTTTGATCCAGTGGACTTTACTAGACACTTGCTCTTGTACCAATAATATCGGTGTAGACTAGGCTCTAATACTAATTTGTTGCAACCCAATTTATGATTCGTGATGTCACCTACTAAATCCAGCCAGTAAGTAAGGCAAACTATAACTCAGAGCTAACACAATGGGTTAATTCAATAGAAAATGCCCAACATTAGCGAAATTTCAAAAACACAATTTTAAACATATAAGGGTTTCAAGATAGATAAAAATGGTCAATACAAGATACCAATCCCACAGCCTCATAGAGCTAGTACAATAGAATATAATAACATCAATACAACTCAAAAGTCTAGAATAGTCAATACATCTGTCTCGATAAATAAAGTCTGAATATAAATAATAGTGGGAAATAAATGAATCAAACTTTAAGAGCTCACTATATTTTCAAAAACCGATCATTGTATAAATAATGATCAACAAAAATAGTTAGTACTTGAATCTACACCAAAAAGGTACATAAGTGTAGTATGAGTACCAAACTAATGCATACTCAGTAGGAATCATTGCCCGACTGAGCCCAATTATGTATAAGTATGAATAAATGCAAGATAATATAACCAAGAAAGGTACAAAAATAAACCTGGATCATCTCCAACACTTCTATTCATAGTAAGTAAATAAAATGGAATGATAAGAAATATAACACAATATAACACAAGCAATAACAAACAAAAAATTGGCTCCCACAATTTCATGACTCGAACCAGGTACTGATCGTGATGGGTATCTCAAGTCCACTATGGTCTAGAGAATACCCCTTAGACCTAATCAAATAACCACATACTACCCCACAATGGATGAATCCTAAAAATATAACAAGATAGTATAAGGTAAGCTCAAAGAAATTTATAATATATTTATAACCATTAATTGATAATCAACCAAACAAAACCAACCAACATCACCACCCAAGTCCATAATAATCCACAATGCCTTCTAAACATAACTAAAATTAATAAAATATAAAGACATGCCCCCGTCGATAGCCAAAAATTAATCAGAACAAAGTCTATCACATAAGGGAGCTATAACATGAAATAAAGCCTTTTGAAGTAAGGAAGCTCACAACTTCAGTCTAACTCATAAACTATCCTACAATTAATTGATCTATATACAGAAGAAGTAGATGTATGCCCATATCCTGTATCGTGTGGGGATGTAGCGTATGTAGACGATTAGTGAGTTGATATATACCACATGCTGGGGTAGGGAATAAAGCTTAGCATGAACTTTAAAACCTTAGTATGGATTGTGTAGCTTAACCATCATAAAATAGAACCCACAAGCAATATGGGCCCTAATTCTCACCCCTAGGTCGAGCCTTAGTGTGTGTACCCACATGAATCAGAGAATAATCTTATATATATGCACGGGGGACTTGGACCTCCCAATCATAAACAAAGGATACTTAAGTACCCTATCATGTAATATGACATGGGGGACTCAAACCACCCAATTATATAATAAGGGGGACTCAAACCTTCCTATTCATTTAGACTCCTGCATTGACAAGTGCAGTTTCCAAACCCACTTCATGACTCAGCTGAACCCTCTTTTAAGCCCAATTAAAAAATTTAACACACATTCCCAATTAAGTAAACCAATTATGCATTAAGGCATTTCATTTGTGTCATCATACGAACATCACTTGAAAGTTCATTATCATACTGTGTCAATTACTTAATCCATCTAGGACTCTAAACCATCGGCTAAAAGAACTCCAAAATTATTAGTCATTTAGGACTCCAATCCATTTAATATATTTAGGACTTAAACCCGTTTAATGAATTTGGGACTCAAACCTGTTTATGTTTCAATAGGCCTCCTATGCCATGCAACTAGTTTTAAGGATAGTTTGATATGCGTACTTTTCATATTTAAAAATAATTTCACAATATTAGGTTGAGGTTATTACCACTTGAGAAGTCACAAGTTAGGGAAAATCATAATCCCCTAGTATTTTCACCATACCCAAGCACCCCACAAGTTCAAAAGCATTAATAAAGCATAAACAATGCATAATAATCCTTAGGAAAACAATATAAAAATCAACCATGTAAAAACCCTTAACCCATGTCAAAACCCGCATTCAATTTCACATTAATAATCATTTAAATATCATACTTTAAGAAAAAACAAGTTTGAGGGTTGATTTACATGCCTGAAATACCCAAGATTATGGAGAGAATTTATCCTTGGAAACTTTAGTTGGCCTATTTCTTAGAAATCCTAAGCATTGTTTCTTGAGAGAGTGTTTGAGAGAGAAGAGTGTTTTCTTTGATGAGTTATAGATACAAATAAAGTCTCAATAGGGTTTATAGGTCGTGGGTTCTGTTTAGTAAAGAGGAAAATATCCAAAATACCCTTAGTAAAAGGACTGAAAAACACCACCTAGTCACTACGGGTGATGCTACGACTTGTAAGGTCACCCTATGACTCATTTCTCTAATTCGTAGTTTGGACAAGGTCCCAAACCACCAATACTGGTCTGGTAATGAAAGGAAAATATGACTAGTAATGAGTCTATATGACTCGTTACGTCCTAGTCGTACTCAGGACAGAATGCTTTGGGCATCACACTGGTTTCCTTATAGAAAGGACTATTCGAGTCATTTAGAGTCCTTACGACTCATAACTTGTATTCATAATTATATTAGAAACTTGGGGTAATACACTAGTTACACTATGAGTGGACATGACTCATCACAATTCTTTACGACTTAGGGCCTCAAGTTGTTATCAAGAAAACAACTCAGGCACCATTAACTAGATGCCTTATGACAAGGATCATATAAACTATCAAGACATCATATGACTCGCCTGTGAGTCGTAGTCAGAACAGGGAGGATAAAATTTCATAAATTTTCAAGGACCAAAGACCCAGGGTGTTATAGTCTCCCCTACTTGGATCATTCATCCTCAAATAATGGGTCAAGGCATTTATAATCATGATTTAACACAACTAACATCCACACTTCCCTTTATCAAAGTCAGAAAACAAAGATGTTAGGCACATCACATTTCTTACGCACGATTATCCAGAGCAGGGAATAAGAATAGATATTTGGATTTTATATCCTCTCTAACTTCCCACATAACTCTTTCCTCCCAGAAAATACATCTTATAACCTTTAAATATGACTATACTCTCCACTAAGCTTTAAACTATGAATACAACACTCCACCATTTCAACCTTCGAACTCCCTCGCGAAATACATAACTACAAGACTTGAGAATTACTACACATCCCTCCCATGTTGAAGCCTAACTCGAAGTTAGTAATTCTAGTGTAAGCCATGGGACCCTATACTTACACCACTCCAATAGTACTACTCGATGTTATCACAATAATCAAGTAACCTCAGGTCTTAATCAAGGATACTAATCACCTAACACAATGGTTTGTGTATCTATCAATCACAATATTCAACCCTGCCTTTCTACCCCCACTTTATGGATCTCCCACCTAAGAACTCAAAACTTCAATCACTATCATGATAGATTTCACCATATCTCTCCTTCTTAACTATTTACTTAACAAAGGTTCATCTTAATCTTCTATCTTTATCTATAACTTTAGCTTGAGTAGTCACCCCAAAATTTTATAATAAATAACATCTACTCTCTCATCCAAAAAATTACTATGCTTCTATAACCAATACCATCCTAACAAAATATGGGTCACTAAGGAACTAGAGTACAAGCATTAAGAATGAGGGGGTTACTTCTTAATTATAATTCCTATTTGTTGTACTACTTAAGCTGAGACACACGAAATGAGACATGGTACAACAGGCACAATGAACATCATAGCAACCACCTTGGTTATAAACGGAGGGTTATTCCAACATAAATATGCCATAGCATGAGTGCTTAGCACCGGGAACTGGGAGAAATACAACTGCATATATCATGGGTAATATAACATAAAGTTGAGATTATATTTAGGAAGTGAGGTACGGATTGCCGCTTGAAACCACTATTTCTTGGAACTGGTATAACATGATAAGGAATTATAATTGAGAAGTAACCCCCCCATTCTTAATGCTTGTACTCTAAGTTAAACCAAACCGATAAATCAAACCAAACTGAGGAAAAGAATTGACTTATGGTTTAGTTTGATTGGTTTGGTGTTGGGGATAAAAGATCGATCATTCTTGGTTTAGTTTGGTATTAGCAATAATAAAATCAAACCAAACCCAAACCGAACCAATATAATACATATATAATTTTAATTTCATATACGTAAAAAAATATTACTTATAATCTACTTTCTAAATACTTTTATTACTTTTTTATATTTAGAAAATAGATATATATTCTTGGCCTTTAATTATAATATTTGTCCATTAGTAATAAATTAATACTAAGCTCAATTTTAATATAAAAAACTAAAACTCTTCAATTGCTTCACTTTACATTTTACTTTCCAAGTTTTTAGAGAGTTCTCATTATTTCCTCATCTTACTCTTCTCATTCTCCTCATCCATCAAGTTGTAATTTGGGTTGTTTCTCTCTTTTCTCTTTTTTCTTATGGAATTATGTTATAGTTAATTATTTTATGGAGTTAAGCTTTTAATAAGTTGTCTCCAATTCTTCATTCTTTTGTATGCTCATATTTTATGTGAAGGGAACTTTCAGACAAAGCTATTATGACTAGTGACTTAGAAATTGAACCACTGGGTATCCACATAATATTACTTTGAGAGATAGTAGTTTAGACGTCTTAGTAAATTGCCAACTTAATTTTTATTAAAAATACTCTATGACCATTGTTTTTTTTATATTTTTAGTGAAAACATTTAATTTTTTCTTCAATCACATTATAATTGTATAAAATCCAAAAAAAACCAAAAACCTAAAAAACCCGACTAAAACCGAAATAAAAAAAACCGATTGTATATTGGTTTGATTTGGTTTATAGATTTAGAAAACCAACGTTATTGGTTTGGTTATATTTTAATGAAAAACCAAACCAACCCGACCTATATACACCCCTACTTGAATGTATGGATCATGAGCATCATTATATAGAGCTTGGACACTTGGAAGCTTGGATTTCTAATAACCATTATTGCCTTTGGTTCAGGGGATGGAGCATGGACATACAAAACATATAGAATTTTGGCCTTAGGCATAAGAACTATTAGAATGCTAAGGCACTAGTAGAGTGTCCACTTAACCTAAATAGGTGGGAATTGCTACAATAGGAGTGAATTCACACTGACTCTCCTCTGAAGCCCACCATTAGGAGAAAATTTTAGATTAGCCCTTAATCTCCATCTTACTACACCTATATGCACAACACTCTGCTCTAAGGCGTATCACCATGGACATATACTCGGGATACTTGGCTCTCTTATACTTAGAACCTCATTTATCCAAATGTTAGCTGGGGTTCATATATTTATACAAACTGCATGCCTTAATCTATCTAATGACTAGCCACCTATCCATCAGTTCAACCTGGACCTCTAGCCTATATATCAAAACTTTCCCACTCCAGCATTTGATAAGTCACCGACCTTATCTCTTCCACGCACCCCATCAAGCCTACCAATTCACTCCCACAAATCTTGCATTGCTATCCTTGAGCTAATATACTCCTTTAACCAAAATCAATATCAAAGGTGCAAACTTGGTGTCTAAGAACTATCATGCACCACTAATATAGTACTTTGCGTAATATATATATTAGTCTAGCCCATAAGGAGGTCACCCTAAATTCCTTATTCATCTTTCGATAATATATACATACTCGGAGGAAACCATACTCCTTACGGACAAAAGAATGGAAGCATCCCACAGAGAAATTCTATGATAGAAAAACCCATATCAAGAAGATCTTTCAACTTCTTTTTAAATGCTTTCAACTCAACCGGAGCTATTTCGTAAGAGGGGATAGAGATAGGCTGAGTGTTCAGAATGAGATCAATCCAAAAATTAATCAATTCTCCTATCGAGAGGAACACTAGAAAGATTATCAGGGAACACCTCAAAAAATTCACAAACTACAGGGACAGACTGCAAAGAAGGACCTTAATATTTAGAATTCTTAGCATGCACTAGATGGTAAAGGCACCCTTTTAGAAATCAATTTTTGAGCTCTAAGATATGAAATGAACCTTCACTTAGGCACTAGGAAACTACCTTTGCATCCAACTATCGACTTATTTTGGGAGTTGGAAACTGACCCTTTGAGTTCGACAATCATGAGATGCAAAGCACAAAGGCAACCAATCCATAACCAAGATTAGACTAAAATCAACTATATCCACTCTATTAAATCTACCAAAGTCTCCCTACTATAGATATATACCATAAAACCCTTACAAACCCTTCTGGCCATAACAGAGTCACCCATCAGGGTAGATATAGAAAAAGGGGCCGGAAATACACTCCAGACTGAAACCAAAATGAATAGCCATATAAATGGTAACATAAGAAAGAGTAGACCCCGGATCAAGAAAGCAGTACACATCATGGGGAAAGAGTTGTAATATACCATTAATAATACCTGGTAATGCTTCAAACTCCTAGCGGGTAGCAAGAGTATAAAGATAATTTCGACCAGTTCTGGTATCAGAAGTAGCACCCATTGGTGTGAAAACTAAAGAACTAGCAATTAGAATCTTATTGACTCCAGTAGAAACAATTGTTGAAGGAAAATGCGACTGCATATGACCAGGTTGATCACACTAGAAGTATTGATCTTCTCATCATAACAAAACCCACGATGCCATTGACCATAAAATTGGCAAGGAGGATAGGGAGGGACTAACTA
>NC_061111.1:106809583-106818294 GCF_002878395.1 Capsicum annuum | reverse complement strand
TGCTAGAATGATACTAGGCACCCCGTGCCCTAGGACCAACACCCTATTTCAAAATGATGATCACGGGACTACTTTGGGTAAGGGGGCTCTAGTCGATTGGTATGAAAATAAATTTCCTCTTCTCTTTTCCTTAATCCATTGTCTCCTATGTATACCACTACTGTGATGACCCCCACCCTACTCTAAATATCTAAAATTCTTATTATGCCTTTTCTTTATATTAGCTTGATTCTTTCTCCCCCAATAAAACCACACTAGCTTGATAGAGAGATTATTATTAGGGTCAACAAATAAATAGAACGAAAAAACTCAGAATTAGAAATGTCTCCTTAAGGTGACTAAGCATGAATATCACCATATGAAGGATGATCAGTGGAGACCGTAGGAACTCCATGGGAAAATCTCAAGCAGTGACCCTAGATCAGGTCTGTACCTCATAAGTAGGACGAGTTCTATTCATATTATCCCCAAGCATGATCGAAGATCTTCTACAAGCATCAAATCTTCGAGGAGGCATGATATAAAGTATGATTAATGGAGGTTAGAAAGATTTTAAGACCTTAGATTCTATTACCCAAAAGTACAGCAAAAAGAAGGTAAAACATTCCTAAATGCCTTATATCCTCTCCCCTATAAGTGTGGCATGCTACACACCCATAAAAGAAAATCTACTCGACATGAATTTATGGACACCCAATGATACCAAACTTAGGTTTTGATACCAGCTTGTTACGACCCAAACTAGGGCCTGGCTGTGATGGGTATCTCAAGTATAATATGGATCGGAGATCACCCCTTAACCAAATTACCACATACTGCCCAACAATGGATAAATCTCAAATATATAAATAGATAGCATAAGGTAAGATCAAGAAAATTTAAGATATGTCTATAACAATTGTCGGTAATCAACCAAACACAACCAACCAACATACCTCCCAAGTCCACAATAAAACACAAAGCCTTCTAAACATAACAGAAATTAATAAAATATTGGGAGATTCCCCAACGATAGCAAAAAATTAATAAAAACAAATTCTATGACATAAGGAGCTATAACATAAAATAAAGCCTTTTGAAGTATAGAATGTCACCACAATCAATTGATCTCTATGTAGGAGAAGTAGAAGTATGTCCAAATCCTACATCGATATGGACACAACATACATAGACAGTTAGCGGGTTGAGCGCTAGCATATAACTCAAGGATAAGGGAACAAAATAATACCATGATCAATAACTCAAAACCAAACCAAATCAAGTGTGCATAACCATATTCAATTTCATATGTATATGTGTGTGTGTGTATACATATATATACCACATGCTAGGGTAGGAACACGACTTGGTATTAACTTTAAAACCTTAAACTTGATTGTGTAGCTTAACCATCCTAACATAGTACCCACAAGCTATATGGGCCCAAATCTCATCCCCTGGTCAGGCCCTAGTGCACGTAGGTACACGAATCAGAAAATAATCTTATATATATGCACGGGGGACTCAGACCACCCAATAATATACTAAGGTTACTTAATCATCCGATCATGTAATGTGATATAGTGGACTCGAACTTCCCAATGATATAATAAAGGGGACTCAAACCTTCCCGGTCATTTATACTGCCACATCATTAAGTACGGTTTCCAGCATTGGTCACTTGGACCTCCACTTTCATGACTCAGTTATACAACCCTCTTTTAACCCCAATTAAAATATTTAAGACACATTTCTAATTAAGTAAACTAATTATGTATTATGGAATTTTGTTGGTATTGTTATTCCAATATTACTTGTAAGTTCATTATCATGCTATGTCAACTACTTAGCCATCTGGGACTCTAACCCATCGGACAAAAGGAATCCAAAATTATTAATCATTTGGGACTCTAATATATTTAATCAATTTGGGACTCAAACTTGTTTGATCAATTTAGGAGTCAAACCCAGTTAATCAATTTGGGACTCAAACCCATTTAATTAATTTGGGACTTAAACCCATTTATGATTCAATAGGCCTCTTATGCCATGCAACTAGTTTTAAAGATAGCTTAATATGCATACGTTTCATAATCAAAACCAATATCTCAATATTGAGTTGAGGTCATTACCATTTTAAAAGTCAAAAGATAGCTTAAAGGTCATCCCCTAGTATATTAACTATACCTACAGACCCCTTGTAATACCATAAAATCCAAACAAATGTTAACGCTATGTTCCAAGATCATGCATAGTACATCATAGCTGTTTGATAGTTTTATGAGTGAGTTTAATGTATATTAAGGCCTTAAATAACTCCTAGCTATTAGGTGAATCAAAATATCCATTACCAATTGAATGTTTTAGAAGATTATTACTTTAGTGAACTTCAACTGAGCATATATTTTGCTCTACTAAGAATTTTCCTTATCAAGACCAACCAAATGATAGGAAATTGAATTTTTTTCCAAAGATACCAATTTCACCCAAATCCAATACTTGGGTGAGAAGTTATGACACTTTTAGTAAAACATAGTAGCCCAACGTGATATGGTCGCATCGCGGTGATGGCCAAAATCATGTTTGTCCTTTTCCAATGTGTGACTGCGATTTCTACCGTGTCATGCTGAGGGGCCATTTCACAATAGTCCTTTTCCAGTGGGGCACCGCATTATGCCAAGCTTCTAGTTAGGGATCATCCTTTTACAGAGGCTTAAAGCGAAAGCACCACATCGTGTCATTGGGAAAAATGGGTATTGTTGATTTTCCAATGGTGTAATACGATGGCACCGTGTCACTCCGAAGGCCAAAATTGGGATTTTCTAGCTTCGTGATTTAATTTCCAAGGACCGTTTGGTCTTTTCCCATAGCCCTAAATCCATCCAAACATGGGATTTAAATCCTAATAGAGCATTATTTACTCATTATTTCACAATACTCTCAAAATTAAAGTATCCCTCTTTCAAGAACAAAAACCTTAGCCTTCAAAGTTTAAGATCAAAACTCAAGAATTCACTATCAATTCTCACAAATTCATCAACCCAGGTATGTTAAGTGTTCATCTATGAGTTCCTTTCACCTATGGAGCCCAAGTATCCAATTTTAAATTCAAACTTTTGATCTTTAGAAGTTATTGTGATTTTAATTATGATTTTAACCATGAAATCCCATGAATTGTAATTCTATATCATGTTTACATGTAATTGTTGTTTTTATGAAACCCCACATGTTTTAATATTGTTATTCACAGATTTAAATGATACTTAGTGATGTTGATGTTGAAAACATACTATTTCCACAAGCTTTAAACTATTCCTATGCTTATGCATTGCAAGTGTTTGATGAAATGCCTACAAGAATGAATTTTGTATAATGCTTTTATATTATGTCCCCGAGGTTTTAGCACTATCTAGATATTATTGCTATCGACACCTGGGGGTTATGAATACCCCAAAAACATAGTTGTTAACTTAGTCTTAGTTGTTTTAGAATAGTTTTAGAATATGTTATGAGCACTATTAGTAAAGTCAATCATCATAATCAGTTAATTTTAGAAAAGTACAATATTTTGAGTCAGTTCAGTTGGGAGTAAGATTTAGCACCAAGTGATCCCAGGGTTGGGGGCTCACCTGTTAGTTGAGGGTGTGACCTTTAGTAGTAGTCCCTGTATTCCATAACTACGTAGCCAGCGTAGGCTGAGATTTTAACCTGCCAGTTGAGGGTTAATCTCATACATGAACCTAGCAGTTGAGGGTAAACCTTAGTACTTTGGTACAACACTTTAATGGATCCACATAGCTAGTTTTAGTAACCGTGGCATGGTAATGACACCCTTCCAACTGGGGTCACTAGTTGGACCCTAATTTGCTTATATTGGGGTATGTCAGTTAGATGATAGCTCCCATAGTCTCAGTTGAGTTACCAACTCAGTAACTTAATTTCAATATTGCTTGAACATAGCATACAAATATTAGTTATTTAGTTATCAGATTTTAGTATTTCAATTTACAGATTATATTTAGAACATTTATTAAGCTTGGTCATGCATTCTTAGTTTTTACTGATTTTATGCATTCTATTTAGTACTTCATGCTATGCACTCAGTCAGTTATTACTCCTGTACATGAAACCATGCATATCAACATACCTTATTTAGCATACCAGTACATTCAAAGTACTGATCTTATACTCTTTTCTTGTATTATGATATATCATATCATAGGTTCAAAGGCTCAGTTCTCGGATCGTGCATAGACTTTCCAGATTAATAATCATAGCAGTGGTGAGTCATCATATTTTAAGGACATGATTTATTTAGATTAGATTAGTTTATTAGTTTTAGTCATTTTTATTTAGTCGGAGTTAGCTGGGGATTTGTCGCATCAGCTCATCAATCAATCAGTAGAGGCTTTTCAGACTAGTACAAATAGTTAGTCAGTTTTCAGATTTCATTTATCATTGTCAAATATTTAATCAGTATTATCAGTGTTTCCATACAGACTTATCAGATTTATGACTTAAAACCTTATGGAATTCCTTAGTTAACTTCTGCATATAATCTTTTGTTATCAGTTTATTCAGTGTTCATAGCAGGTACAGACTCATGGGTTAGCTTGTGGTCCCTCGGGAAAGTAAGCTCCATGTGGTACCCAAGGTGTACTCTTGGGGTATTACAAATTTGGTATCAGAGCCTAAGGTTTTAAAGTGTCCTAAGAAGTCTTAAAGCTACATTAAGTAGAGTTTTATGCTTGGGTGTGAAGCGTGAAACATTTATTGACAAGAGGCTATGAGGCGTTTAAGAAGAGTTTCCCTCTTTCAGTATTTATGTCATGCGACTGAGCATGATGCTCATGTTATACTCTCTTTATAATCTATTCTCCCTTCTATTTACATAACCTGCCTCCCAAAAAGGCAAATAAAAGAATAAACATAAAACAACCAACACCTCCGCCCATTCAAGAAGATCCCCTGAACGAGCATGTTTCTTATGTAGAGTTCAGATCTGTATTAACTACTCTATCCCATTCTGTATCAGCTCAGAATATCTAGCCAGCTGCTATTCCAGCCAACCCAGTGGCCAATACTACTATAGCTAGGATTTGGGAGTTTACCCAAATGATTCCTCCTCTATTCTTAAGATCCAAATATGATGAGGATCCGCATGAATTCTTATACATGGTGCAAAAGGTAAAAAATATTATAGGGATAACTGCTAGTAAGAGTGATTAGTTATCTATCTATTAGTTATAGAATATAGCTCATACATGGTTTAAGTAGTGAAAGGTAGATAGAGGAGCAGATGCAAGGCCTATAAAATAGAAAGAGTTTGCTACTACCTTATTTGATAGGTTCTTTCTATTGGAGTTGAGAGAATCAAAGGTTTTAGAGTTTATTAACTTGAGTAAGGCAACATGAGTGTGAAGGAGTATTCCCTCAAGTTTACTAAGTTATCTAGTTATGCTTCTCATGTGGTTGCTGATAACAGGTCTAAGATGAGTAAGTTCATGTCTGGTGTATTTGACAATGTGGTCAAGGAGTGTAGGAATGCAATGTTAATTAAGGATATAGACATATCTAGGCTTATGGTCCATGCTCAATAGATTGAGAAATAGAAGAATAAGGAGAAGGAGAGAGAGAACAAGAGGGCTAGACCATGTAGCTTTAATTTCACTTAGCCAAAGTCAGAAGGTGGTAATCGTCCTCAGTTCCATAAAAAATCTTTAGTCCCAACTCCTCCTTCATCTAGTTCCCCAGTACCCAAATTCAAAAATGATAATCGGGATAAGGCACTAGGCTCTAAGTCTCAAAGCAATGTTAACAACGCTCATATGAATCCTCTTTGCCAGAAATATGGTAGAAATCATCAGGGTATTTGTAGAGCTGGTAGTGATGTATGTTTTGGGTATGTCAAGCCACGCTATTGAGTTAGGGATTATCCAAAGACTGGTCAACAAGGTTAATTCAGTCATCCCCATGTTCCAGACGGCTGCCTGACTCAGCAGGGTTAGGACTTCCAATGCTACTAGTTGTCAGTGTCCAAATAGATTGTATGCCCTTTAGTCCCTACAGAATCAGGAAAATTCTCTTGATATGGTTATTGGTATGTTACTGGTCTTTTATTTACATGGTTATACTTTATTAGACCTTAGAGATTCTCTTTCTTTTGTAACCCCTTATATAGCCATCAACTTAGGAGTCAGTCCTAAAATCTTAGCAGAGCCATTTTCAGTATCTACCCCAGTAGGTGTCTCTATTGTAGCCAGGCAGGTATACAGGAACTTTCCAGTCATAATATCTCAAAAATTCACTTTAGTTGACCTTGTGGAGTTAGAGATGATAGATTTTGACATTATTGTCAGCATAGATTGGCTCCACTCATGATATGATTTAGTTTATTATAGAAAAAGAATAGTTAATTTTCAGTTTCTAAATGAACTAGTCCTTGAATGAAAGGTAAGTGCTACAGCTCTTAGAGGTCAACTTGTTTCGTACCTTAAAATGAGAAAAATGTTATCCAAGGGGTGAATTTATCATATTGTCTGAGTCAAAGACTCTAATTCCAAAACTCCAAATCTTAAGTTAGTTGGAATATTAAGGGAATTTCCAGATGTATTCCCCAAAGATCTTCCTGGAGTTCCTCCCGAAAAGGAAATTGCCTTCAAAATAGACCTTCTTCTAG
Organism: Capsicum annuum; assembly: GCF_002878395.1. NCBI lineage: Eukaryota > Viridiplantae > Streptophyta > Magnoliopsida > Solanales > Solanaceae > Capsicum > Capsicum annuum. Next base: position 106,811,636 of record NC_061111.1, on the reverse strand, counting down.
ATACTCAGCCTATCTTTATTCTACAATATAGAATGGCTTCATCTGAACTCAAAGAGTTGAAAGAATAGTTGAAAGATCTCCTAGATAAGGGATTTATCAGGCCTAACATCTCCCCATGAGGCACACCAATTCTGTTTATGCGTAAGAAAGATGGTTCTCTTAGAATGTGTATTGACTACCGTCAGTTAAACAAAGTCACAATCAAGAAAAAATAACCACTTCCTAGAATAGATGACTTGTTTGACCAACTTCAAGGTGCCAATTATTTTTCAAAGATAGACCTCAAATCCGGCTATCATCAGCTCAGAGTCAGAGAATATGATATTCTGAAAAAAACCTTCATGACTCGATATGGTCACTTCAAGTTTCTAGTTATGTCCTTTGGTGTCACAAATTTCTTAGAAACCTTCATGGACTTTATGAACAAAGTGTTCAAGTAGTACTTGGATATGTTCATCATAGTCTTCATTGATGACATTCTTGTTTACTCCCATAATGAAAATGATCATGCAGACCACCTTAGAGTAGTATTGCAGACTCTTAAAGCCCATAAATTATTCGCTAAATTTAGTAAGTGTGAATTTTGCCTAACATTAGTAGCTTTCCTTGGCCATATTATTTCCAATGATGGCATTAGAGTTGATCCTCAAAGATAAAAGCAGTGAGAAATTAGCCAAGACTCATCTTTTCGTCAGATATCAGGAGGTTTTTGGGATTGGATAGCTATTACTAGTGGTTTGTTGAAGGATTATCATCTATCGTGTCCCCATATCCAGATTGACTCAGAAGAAAGTTAAGTTTCAGTGGTCAGATTCCTGTGGGAAGAGTTTTCAGGAGATGAAGACTCGACTCACCACAACCTCAGTTTTGATGTTACAAGATGGTTCAGATGGGTTTGTTGTGTACTGTGATGCTTCCAGAGTTGGTTTGGGGTGTGTTTTGATACAAAAAGGTAAAGTTGTAGCCTATGCCTCTCGATAGCTTAAACCCTATAAAAAAAATTATCCCCACCCATGATCTTGAGTTGGAAGATGTTATATTTACCTTAAATATTTGGTGTCACTATTTTATGGGGTGCATGTTGATGTGTTAATAGATTACAAAGGCTTTTATTATCCCAGAAATATTTGAATCTGCATCAGAGAAGATGGTTAGAATTACTGAAAGGCTATTATATGAGTGTTTTGTATCACCCAGGCAAGACCAATATAGTGGTAGATGCCCTAAGTAGATTGTCTATGGGTAGTTTTGTTCATGTTGAGGGTGATAAGAAGAATTTAGTTAGAGAAGTTCATCATCTTGATAGATTAGGTATTCATTTGGTTGATTCAGCTGAGGGTATCATTTGGGTTCAGAATGGGTTGGAATCTTCTGTGGTTGCCAAATTGAAAGAAAAGCAAGATAGGGATCCTCATCTGGTAAAAATAAATGATTCAGTCAAATATCAGAAAGTAGAGGTTTTCTCCTAAGGGAGATATGGTATGCTGCATTTACAGGGTAGATTGTATGTGTCGTGTGTTGATAAGTTGAGATGGCAAATTCTTGCAGAAGCGCATAGTGCACATTAGTTAATTTATCCAGGGGCCACAAAGATATACTGCGATCTGCGGGAAATCTTTTGGTGAAATAGGATGAAGAGGCATATTGTAGAGTTTATGGCTAAGTGCTCCACTTGTCAGCAGGTTAAGATTGAGCATCAGAAGCCTAGTGGGTCTATGCAGGAGTTTAGTATTCCCATTGGAAGTGTGAAGTAGTGAACATAGATTTTGTGACAGGTTTTCCTCGTATGCATCTGCAATATGATTTGGTTTGGGTCATTATAGATAGGATTAAAAAATCAGCCTATTTCTTGCCAGTTCATACTTTTTTTTTAGCTGAGGACTATGCCAAGCTCTATATTAGAGAGTTAGTTAGGTTGCATGGTGTTTTGTTGTCCATCATTTTTGATAGAGGTACGCAGTTCACCTCTTACTTTTGGAAAGCTTTTCAGAAGGGTCTTGGTACCCAAGTTCACCTTAGTACAACCTTTCACCTTCAGATAGATGGTCAGGCA
>NC_061111.1:106786788-106806583 GCF_002878395.1 Capsicum annuum | reverse complement strand
TGTCTTTCTTATGAAGAAATTCCAGTTGAAATCCTTGATTGATAAATTCGTAGACTAAGGAACAAAGAAGTTCCCCTAGTCAAAGTTCTTTGGTGGAATCAATCCGTCAAGGGATCCATTTGGGAAGCAGAAGAAGATATGCGGACCAAGTACCCCATTTTTTTCTTCAAATTCAGACTCAGCTTAAGGTAACAATCTTCTGAGAATTTCTCTTTTTCATGCTCATTTTTAGCTGTGGAGACCAGTTTAGTCATGTGCCATGTTTCATACTTAGACATGTAATCATGTTTTCATCAGTCATATTCAACATGTAATCTTAGTTCGTCAGTGTTTTCAGCTTAACCAGTCTCATTCGAGGATGAATGTTCTCAAGAGGGAGATATTGTAATATCTCAAAAATTCAAACAAATGTTAACGCCATGTTCCAAGCTCATGCATAGTATATTATAGTTCTTTGATAGTTTTATGAGTGAGTTTAATGTATATCAAGGCCTCAAACAACTCCCAGCTATTAGGTGAATCAAAACATCCCTTACCAATTGAATTTTTGAGAAGAATGTTGGTTTAGTCAACTTCAAATGAGTACATATTTTTCTCTACTAAGAATTTTTAGCACAAGTTACACTAAATGATAGTAAATTGAATTAGCCTTCCAATGATACCAATTTCACCCAAATCTGATAATCGGGAGAGAAGTTATGGCACTTTTAGTAAAAATAGTAGCCCAACGCGATAGGGCCGCGTCGCGGTAATGGCCAAACTCATGTTCATCCTTTTGCCAGTGTATCACTGCAATTTGCACCGCATCACACCTAGGGGCTATTTTGCAATTATCCTTTTCCAGTAGGGCACCACGATTGGCACTGTATTGCGCCAAGCTTCCAGTTGGGGATCATTCGTTTCTAGAGGGATAACACGATAGCACCGTGTAGTGCCATTGGAAAAAATGGGAATTATCAATTTTCCAGTGGCGCAATGCAATGGCACCGCATTGCATCGAAGGCCAAAATCAGGATTTTCCAGCTTCACGATTTAATTTACATAGACCTTTTGGTCTTTTCCCATAGCCCCAAATCCATCCAAACATGGGATTTAAGTCCCAATAGAGCATTATTTGATCATTATTTCACAATTCTCTCAAAACTAAAGTAGCCCTGTTTCAAGAACAAAAATCCTAGCCTTCAAAGTTAAAGATCAAAACACAAGAATTCACCATCAATTCTCATGAATTCTTCAACCCTGGTATGTTAAGTGTTCATGTATGGGTTCCTTTCACCCATGGTGCCCAAGTATCCAATTTTAAATTAAATTTGTGATCCTTATATGTTATTGTGATTTTAATCATGAAATCCCATGAATTGTAATTCTATATCATGTTGTTATCAAACCCAACATGTTTTTATGTTTTTATTCACTAATTTCAATCATACTTAGTGTTGTGGATGTTGAAACCATGCTATTTCTACAAGCTTTAAACTATTCCTATGCTTATCTTAAACCATGCATTGCAAGTGTTTGATGAAATACCTAAAAGAATGAATTTTTTATAATGCTTTCATATTATGTCCCCAAAGTTTTAGGACTATCTAGATATCATATGATATGAGTATTATCAGTTCAGTCAATCATCATAATTGGTTAATTTTAGAACAATTCAATATTCCTAGTCAGTTCAGTTGGGAGTAGGATTTAGCACTGAGTGATCCCAGGGTTGGGGGCTCACTTGTTAGTTGAGGGTGTGACCTTTAGTAGCAGTCCCTTTGTTCCATAACTATGTAGCCAGTGTAGGTTGAGATTTTAACCTGTTAGTTGAGGGTTGATCTCATACAGGAACCTGTAAGTTGAGGGTAACCCTTAGTCCTTTTGAACAACACTTCAGTGGATCCATATAGCTAGTGTTAGTACCCGTGGCACGGTATTGACACCCTTCCAACTGGGGTTATAGGTTGGACCCCAATTTTTTCATATTGGGGCATGTTGGTTAAATGGTAGCTCTCAGTCTCAGTCCAGTAATCAACTCACTAAATCAATTTCAATATTGCTTGACCATAGTATACAAATATCAGTTATTCAGTTATAGATTTTAGTATTTCAATTTACAGATTATATTTAGAACTTGTATTAAGCTTGGTCATGCATTCTCAGTATTTACCAATTTTATGCATTTTATTTAGTACTTTATGCAATGAACTCAGTCAGTTATTACTCCTGTACATAAAACCATGCATATCAGCCTACCTCATTTAGCATACTAGTACATTCAAAGTACTGATCACATACTCTTTTCTTGCGCTATGATGTATCATATCATAGGTTCGGATGCTCATTTCCCGAATCACACATAGACTTTTATGTATAGGAGTAATAACTGAATAGAATGCATAAAATCTGTAAATACTGAGAATGCATGGTTTGAGGATAAACCATGATGAGTCCTCATATTCTGAGGACATAATTTATTTAGATTAGATTACTTTATTAGTTTTAGTCATTTTTATTTTGTAGAAGTTAGTTGGGGGTTTTTCCCATCAGCTTCTCTGTCATAGTTGGGGGTTTTTCCCATCAGCTTCTCAGTCAGTCAGTAGAGGCTTTTCAGACTAGTACAAACAATTAGTGAGTTTCCAGATTTCAGTTGTCATTGTCAGATGTTTTATCAGTATTATCAGTATTGCCTTATAGACTTATCTGATTTATAACTTACAACCTTATGGCATTACTCAGTTAACTTTCGTATATAATCTTTTGTTATTAGTTTTACTCAGTGTTCCCAGCAGGTACCAACTCATGGGTTAGCTTGTGGCCCCTTGGGACTGTAAGCACCATGTGGCACCAAGGGTGTACTCTTGGGGCGTTACACCCCACAAGTTCAAAACCATTAATAAAGCATAAACAATGCATAATAATCCATGTGAAACTAATTTAAAAACCAACCATGTCAAAACACTCAATCCCTATCAAATCCTACATTCAATTTTATATTAATGATCATTTAAATATCATGCTTTAAGGAAAACAAGTTTGAGGGTAGAGTCACATGCCTGAAATACCCAAGATTCTAGAGAGAATTTCCCTTTGGAAGCTCTAGGTGGCCCATTTCTTGGAAACCCTAACTATTGTTGCTTGAGAGAGTTTTTGAAAGAGGAGGGTACTTTATTTGATAAGTTATGGATAAAAAGATAGTCTTAATAGTGTTTATAGGTCATGGGGTTCTATTTAGAGCAAGGGGGAAATGTCAAAATACTCTTAGTAAGAAGACTTAAAAACATCGCCCAGTCGCTACGGGTGACACTACCATTCACAGGGTCACCCTATGAATCAGACCCCTCAATTGTAATTTGGATCATTTCCCAAACCACAAATACTATTCTAGTTATAAAAGGACCTTATGACTCGTAACGAGTCCATATGACTCATTACATCCTTGTAGTACTCAGGATAGAATACTTTGGGTATCAGACTAGTTTCCTAATGGAAAGGACTACACGAGTTAATTAGAGTCCTTACGACTCGTAACATGGTTGTCATAGTTATATTATAAAACATGGGATAATACACTAGTTACACTAGAGTGGACATAACAACTCGTCAAAAGTCTTTACGGCTCGGGGCCTCAAGTCATTATCACGACAACAACTCAGGCACCATTCACTAGATGCCTTATGACTAGGATAATATGACCCATCAAGACACCCTATGGCTGGTAGGGTGAGTCATAGTCAGGACAGTGAGGATAAAATTTTAGAAATTTTCAAGGACCATAAAACCTGGGGTGTTACAGAAATGACAACTGGTGTAGAAAAGTAAATAACTTGTCACAACCGCCCATACGACTGGAGATTACACTCAATAGAAGAATCAAAATCAACCAATATTATAACAAACCTCCATTTTACATTTAACCATAATTCCCACAATTTACCCATATTTCATAATGTGACCATCATTTAACAACCTTACCATTGTTGCTCACCAATCACTATTTATTAGCCAATCAGTCCTTATTAACCAATCTATTCAATTAATAGATTTCGTTTAGTGTCATACCACACTTTAACCATTTTCTCAATTTCCAATTTATCCAAAATTACTACCTTCAATTTCACCCCTGATATCATTAATCGTAAAAAGTAGATCATCATATCATAATATGCATAGCCAGAATCAAATCGGTGAATATAATCTATATCTAAACTTGAATTGATAAATAATCAATAGTTGGACTCAAACTAGTACATATCATAGCCAAACATAAACTGGTAAATATAATCAATAGACAAACTCAAACTGATAAATATACTCAATAGCCATACTTGAACCGATCAATATAATCAATATGCCATAATCATCCTCTGAAATCAAATTAGGTATATATATATAATCAATAACATAACCATTTTTGAGACTCGAACTAGGTATATATATAAATAATAGCACAATCAATGTGCGTCAACCTTGCATTAACCAACATAACCATCAACTATCAAGAGTTTCCAATATTACCTTAATACATATTTCTAAAAATTTAATAAGCGTAACAATTTTACCAAAACTAACATGTGTCATGGCCTAAAGTGGGTTTAGAACCCACTTCTAATCCTCAAGTTCCGTTTTAAGCAAATTTCTACCTAAACCAAGCTTAAGGTATGTAAATCAACTTTTATATATATAGAAAGCCATAATTATCCCTAAAGTAGAGATTCTAATCAAGAATTCTGACTAAGTCCAATGAAAACTATGACAATCTTCACTAATGTAGGCAATTAAGGCTAACTTACCTCAAGCATGATCAACTAGAGCATTTTTTTTGCCTAATTTGAGTAATTTAAGGCGTTCTCATGCTAAACATGAGTAATGAAGTCTAATTCACTAATGTTCAAGGAAACAAGCTAAGTGCTCCAACTCTTATGGTTACAAATAACTTAAATGGTCTAACGAGTCCCAAGTCTTGCATATCATCAATTCAATACCTAAAACCCATCCCAATATAACAAGTTATCATAAAAATACTATGACATAGCTCAATCTAATAAGGGATAAACCTAGACTACCTCGACATTGAAGAAAGCTTAATGAACTACTAAACCTTTGCTTTTCCCTTCTGAGAAGCCTCCTCAAGGTGCCAAGCTATCTAAAACACAATCTACTCATCAATACAAGCATAATGATTCCTATATTTCACCTTTATGCATTGGGTCAAAAATAACCTCAAAACTCCATGTGGGTCCTACTTATGAAAATCCCATTCTTGAGATCAACCCAACATTCATACAAGCTCAAGGAACCATTACCCCTAAAAAAATAGATGAAAACCAAGCTAAATTACAGATAAAATCAAGCCCTAAAAATTTTTGAGTTTTGACCAAATAAATCAAGAAAATCAACCTTGAATTTAGAGTATTATTACTTTAAATTCGTAGGAGAATCAAGAAGTTGATGTTAATCTAGCTTTCCAAGCACCCAAAAGCTTTAAGTTTGTTCTTTCACACTATTTTAAGGTTTAACACTTAAGAGAAAAGATGAAGAATTCCTAAAATCATGGAAATTACTCAATTTATACACAACCCAGGGCCTCCATAGTTGTTATCACGACCAACAGTGTGTGATCACACCATTTCAGCGGCTACACAAGCAGTTGCGATCACACTTTTCCACCATAATTTTATTATCTTATCTTCAAAGAATGCCGACCTTTGGATGGTAGTTTCTGCTGCACTAGTAGCAGCTGAGACTTGCTGCCTCAATCTTCAAGTCGATGCCAACCTCTCAGGATTCATTCAGAATCCCATATGCACAAAAAATCTATATAACCATACTACATTCCACATTTCAGATATGATGGTGCACTCAAAATTTTCATTAGAGGTCATTTTGACAAACGTGGGTCCCATACCCATATTTCTAATTTCTCAACTTTCTGATCAATAAGTCGAAATGAGCTCAGGTGCCTCGATCCCTAAACCAATGGTCTACCTAGCATAAAATTAATATTCTAAAACTTTTAGCATAGTCAAATTTTGTATGCGAGATCATTTAACTAAAGTTTTTGCCTGGTGGCCATTTGGAACTAGCAAAGACTTTTAAACATAGAATCAACTCTAATAACCAAATGAATTGCTCGGTAACTGAACTGTCAGCCCCATTAAGTCATAATGGCTTAGGGCAGCTATAAAAAAACTTTAATAGTGAAAATATGCAAAAATATGGAAAATAACCTAGAGGGTCATTGTAGTACAATTCTCATTATGAAAGAATTTACTGTAAAAGTGAAAATTATGAATAATACTCTTTTTAGGAAGCAATAGTAAAACCATGTTTTTAGTTGGAATTATGCCATTTAGTGAGCATGAAAGTACCAACATTATGCAAGGCCATTACCAGTATCCAAACTATGAAATTATAAGCATCTAAATGTTAATAGACTAAACCACATCCTTTACAAGGATAAATCACTCACTCAAAATGCAACTAATACCATAATCACAACCTTGGACCTAATGATATTTAACCTACATAACCATATCATAATTTGGGAAACCATCACAATCCACTGAGTCAAGTATTAAATATTATAATAAAGGGTCATGAGTCTCAACTATGTGTAATATCATTGTAACCTAGAGTAATAGGATTCTAGAAATCTGATACATATTTTTATCTTAAGGGTTAAGTAACTCTACTATTCCCCAAACTCATTATTCAGCAAAGTCATGGTAATCTACCTATAATCATGTCCTAAAATCCTTAACCGACATGCAATATATATAATACTCTATCTCATGAAGAAGAGTAGATAAAAGCCTACATCAATATCGTATCACAAATCCTTGAATCACCCACAAATGTCCGCCTTCACTCAATAATACTGAAATGTCACTATGCTATCAAAGTAGTAATTTACATGTAATAAGGAGTAAAATGAGACCATATTCTTTTATAAAGGGTGAGGTCAAAATTTGGGTCAAGAATAGGCCTGTGAGACCCATAAATAGAATCCAAAATTGAATCCTCTATGAGGTCACTCTATGGACAAGGAACACGTGGTCATAAGTTGAGCACAAAGTGTGAGAATTGGGTCTCTAATCATCCCTTAAAGTTAGGAATTTTAATACCTAAATCTAAGAATTCACAAGAAAAAGTTGGAATTTAAAGGGGAAAAATAATGAAAAATGTAATGAGCCTTTAGGTCATTTTCTATATTTCCACTCATATTCATCGTTTAAAGCTATCTTATAGCTTCCCCAATTCAATTTCTAGGACTAACAATTTGGTTACCAGACAGTTCATTTGGTTTTAGAGCCAATTTTCTATTTTGAAGCCTTCACTGGTTCAAATTTGCTATCAGGCAAACACTTTAGTCAAACAATCTAGTATGCTAATTCTGACTATTCCAACAGCTCCAAAACATTAATTTTAGGTTGGGGGACCCTGAGGCACCCGGACTCATTTTGAGCTATTGGTCGAAAGTTAAGAAAAATATTAAGTGGGACCTAATTTTAATTGAAATCACCTTGGATGGAAATTTCAAATATTCCATTGAGTCTAAAACATTGAATTTGATAAGATAACATAGTTCATTTTACTGTACGGGATTCTAAATGAATCCCGATGGGTTGGTGGAGACTTGGAGTTCCTCCAAGTTTCAACTGGTACCTAATATCTGGTGTGACCGCTAAAATATCCCTTTAGGAGCTTTAGTGGAGGGCACTTTAGTAACCCTTGGGTTACTTAAGCGGCCCTGCCCAGCCAACAGGTACTACTTTAGCAGTGCCTGGTCGCTTTAGCGGACATAGCTAAAGTGGACCATGGTCCACTTTAGCAGCCTGACTGTTGTGTCAAATACTTATTTAGTGGTACCAATCACTTTAGTGGTGACCGTAAAAGTAGCCTAGTATCTACTGTAGCGTTACCAACGTGCTTGGGAAGGGTACATACCCACTTAGCCTAATTTTCACCTTCTTCATCCATTCTTTAGAATCTAAAACCTTAAAAAATAAGAGTTCTTAGGAAAAGAAATTGTGGGTGATTTTGGAGCTTTAGTATTGTTGATTTTTATGATTTTTCATCGAATAAGAGATAAGTTTCATTATTTCCAAGTTAATTTCTCCATGTTTCATGAAAATCTCCAAAATATTAGTGGCTTAATTGTAGCATCATCATTGCTTGAATTTCTCCCATTTTTTTGAGAATAAATATACCTTCAGCATAAAGGGATGTTGAGTTTGTTTTGGAAACACGATTTTTGTAAACTGTCCCCATATGGGATTTTTATGTATTTTAGACCCAAAGCATAATAGGGTGATATGGATATAATTATTATCATTTTGATTTGTAGATAATGATTTTGCTAGCGTGGCACCTTGCTGAAGCTTCTTAGAAGGGGACATCGGTGATTTAGCATATTTTTAGGCCTTCTTCGATGCTCAGGTAGGCTAGGTTTACCTTCTTCACAGATTGAGCTATCTCATAGTATAATTATAATATCATGCTATATATGGGGTGAGATTTAAGTATTGGAAGTAGAAATAAGAATAATTAATTTAATTTGACCGCTAGGCTATCTTGAAATTGTAGACTTTGAGTAAGCGTAGCTGTTCATGGCTTAGGTGGATTGAGATTCTCAATATATAATTAGGATGGAAATTCTTTAATTACTTAAGGCTGGTGAAATTTTCCTATTTATTCATGTTAGGGTGAAATTTTTCTTTGTTGCTTATGTTAGGGGAATTGTCTTTGTGTTAATGATTGGGAGGGATAACAATATTAGGACTAATTATGACTTCCTTGACATCTATAAATGAACCTAGATGCCTTTGCCTTGTTCGGGGTATAGGTTGCCTAAATGAATTAGGGTATTAGAAGTTGATACAAGCCAAATTGCCTCTAGACCTTTGGATAGGATACTTATGATGCTCGAGGTACTTAATGACTCCTTAGTTCTATTAAAAGATGTCACATGGATGAAAATTACCATTAAGGATGGTCAAATGACTTTTAAGAGGTCGGAGGAGTGTAATGCATCTCCAATGCATATCAAGCCTCCAAAACACATCTCAACACTCCTAAACTCAATTTTTCTAAGGTTTGATTCCTTATTTTCATTCCATGATTCTTAAGCTACTCAACAACTAGTAATTTTTCTACTAAGTTGGTTGATTAGTTCTTGAGCCCAAACTCACTCATAGTCCGATTTCTTTAAGCTTTTCTCTTTTAATATCATTGTTAGTTCTTGATCCAAGTCTTTACATATTTATTTCAGTCCTTCAAACAAGAATCCAATCCGATCAAGAGTAGCACATGAAATCTCAACTACCATATGGAGTATAAATCATCTTTAAACATTTATGATCCAATTGTGAGGTCTACAAGGGTGGGATTCTTATGAGTTTTTGTGAGGAGATTTTTTACTTCTAATCTTGTTTTTTAATTTTATAGGTATGAAAATTTATAAGTAAGTATGTCTTTAGTAGCCTCGGATGATTGTGAATACAACATAGGAGACTGTGATTATGGTGACGAATATTAAGGCTATGATGAAGATGAAGATTATGGGGGCTATAAATATAGCCATGATCAAGAATTGTGTGAGAATAAGGGCTACTATTCCTAAGAAGAATATGTGATGAACGGTGATTATAGTTACAATAGAGGATATGGAGATAATGAATAACCTTGTGATGGATCTTATAAGGAAGACGTGGCATGTGATGATCATTATACTTCCCACTCAGAGCATGAAGATTATGTAGAGTAAAACCTTTATTCTTATGCACCTTCTAATGGTTATGGTGAGATTGCACATGGGAGTTATGAAGATTCATATTTCTCATCTTGTGGTACTTCTTGTCAAGGTCTAATTGGTGTGATTAGTTATACTACCTATTTTAGAGGTCGCCTTATGGGAAGAAAAGAGTGTGCATCTCCAAAGCGTAGAAATGCAACAACTTATCCTTCTTGTTCTAGTTCCTAAACATTTGGAAATGAGAACCGAGGTGGATATAGAAGGTATAATTGGAGACAATATCTTCCCACCCTTTCTTTCTTCAAAGGAGAGTGGGATCCTAAATCTTATCTTTATTGGGAAGGGAAATGCAAAAGGATCTTCAAGAATTATGATAAGCGCAAAGTAGAACAAGCTACTTATGCCCTTGAATACTTTCAAGGTGTAGCATCGAGTTGGTGGTAACTTTCATGAAAACCTAATCAAACATGGAGTGCTGTGAAAGAGTTCACAAGGTCTATCTTTGTACCAAAAGGGTATACAAAGTTTTACAACTTTGATTGAAGAAGACAAGTACTCGCAAGAAGGATAGATATTTGTGGGGTTCCCGTATGCATTCTTATCCTTGATGATTGGTGTTATTTAAATTACATCACTCCTTCTATGGTTGACTATATAGGGATACCTCAAGAGTCTTTGTTCTTTCCATACATCTTGGAAGGCTATTGGGTTTTTGAGAGAGTGAAGGTTTCCTTCATCCGAGTTGGGTGCTATGAGTAGGTTTTATGTGATATCTTCCCCTTGGAATTTGGACACTTATGCTTGGGTGAAAATTAATTTATCCGACATATAGTTACAAATGAGAAAAATTAGACTAAAATTATGATAGACCAATAGGGAAATCACCTATTTCCACCTATCGTTCCCAAATCTCAAAGAAATGTGACCACTTACTCGAAGTGTAATAAAAACTAAAGATAAGAGATTGAGAGGAGTAAGGGAGTGAAAGGTGGCAATACAAGAGAGGAAAAAAGAAAGGTTGAGAGGAGTGAAGTGAGGGGGTTGACACAAACCCAATCTAAATTTGTTTTTCCTTATCTTAGTAAGGACATGTGTGTAGGTACCAACATGACAAGCAGAGGAGAACAAGCCTTAAAAAGGGAGATTACCATTAAAGAATTGAAGGGGGATATCTTAAATCTTTCAAAGATTGTAAGGGCATTCCACTCAAAGGTAAATAAGACTCTTCTCAAGAACTTCAAGGTAACATAGATAACTTTTAGACATTAGTAAACATGAATAATAATTATGAAGCAAGTAGATAATATAGTGTGAGTAATATCTTGCCTACATGAGAGTCTCATGATTCTATGCCTTTTATTGATGATGTACATGCTAAGAGTATGGATACACTTGTTTATCCATTGAAGACCGAATTGTCTCTCATCATAAGTTCAATTTGAGTCCACCTAATGTTGAAGCCATTGTGTTGAATAATTGTACATGGTTTTATGGAAATTGTATTGATCAAATTATTTGTTAAAGTAGTCCACCACTTAAGGATGTCTGTGATGTTATTAATGAACCTCAAGTGAGTGATGATGTTGATAATGTTTGTCAATTAAATAGGAGTGATGTTTTTAGCACACCTCTTGATGAAAACCCTATTATTTGTTTAGCTCATAGGTATGATCATGTGTTTGAAACTTTCGTGAAACTTGATAGTTGTATTTTTGAGTTTGAACTTACATGTTCCAATTCTTATTAAAGGAATGATCATTTTCTCTTTACATATAATTGTTTGTTTGAAGATGATGAAATCACTCCTAGTGAATTAATTACCTAGTGGTGTGGATAATATTGTTGATGTAGCTCATCTTGAGGTTTATATTCCATATAACAATACACTATGGTATGATAACTTTCCTCCTAAAGATGGAAATATCTTCTTGAAATATGATAGTACTCTTAAGGGAAAGGAATATGGAGGATTGATGGTGATCTTTGTGTACCAATTTCCTACTCTTCTTTGAGTGTTCCAATTATTGAACATAGCTTTGAAAATTTTCTTGGGCATCATAGTGAGCATGTTCTTTAGGACACCTTAGATCAAATCAATTTGCATGATCACCTTTATTTATTCTCTATTTTTCTTTGAAGATGCTTATGTTAATGTAGAGAGTATGCCCTTCTGTTTTGATGATACCTTTGGGGAAAAAGAGTGTAGTATATATCCTTGTCTATGGTCACTCTATCCATTTGACCCCAGTGACAAATTTGGATGTGGTGATTATTATACACTCGACTTGGTGCTTGGTACAGATGACAATCAAAGTTTGAATGAGGATGTTGGTATCCTTCCCTATGATAGAAAGTCTCTCTTGGGAATTCATAATCCACTTGATGGACCCATATTGGGTACGAGAAATATCTCTGACAAAAATGAGAGATCTTTTTAGTTCACTATGGTATTTTTTCATTATTGACCAATCTTTCATTACTTACAGGCCAAAGAGTGAGTCTTCTCTTCAAAGCACTCCTGTTGAACTGCATTTTTATAATACCCATCTTCATCATTTGTATAAAATTAATGAACTCTTTCTCAAAGGAAGTTATATGAAAGGGAAAGGTTCTTTGTTCTTAAATATTTTTATTGAATCCTTACATGCATTATGTGACAAATATTTTGAGCCAAATGGCATTTTTATAAAGAATAGAACCTTAGATGATGAATTTGTTCTTGATTTCTTTCTATACTATCTCTTTGCCTATGATAATGTCCATACAAGTCATGGAATTATCTTATTAGGAGGTAGGAAACTAGTTAGTTGGTCCATTTGGTTGAATAATAATGTTTTATCGGTCATTCACATCTTTGACCCTACAAAACACTTGTGGATTCTTGAACCATTGGTCGTATCATTTTTGATGTGGTCTCATAAAGAGATAATGAAACAATTATGCCTTATGAATCCTAAGATGAATGTAGTATTACCTACTTGGCTTGTTGATGCCATTATAAACTTTGTCGTTTCCTTAGCTTTTGATAATTATCACAACCAATTCCTTTGTAACCTTTTTGTCACAACCTGAACCAGGGCCTAGCTGTTATGAGTGGTGAATTTACCACTCATTTGCACTCAACATTCATGCATACTACTATGATTTGAATGTCTAAGTGAGACACACCTGTGGTTAAATGCACTAATTCCCATATTTTGCAGGTAAAAAATTGTTGAGAAGAAAAGAAGTAACTTTGAGCTAAAAAGGATCAGAAAAGGAATAGAAGTGCAAGAGCTGGACAAGCTAAAAAAGGAGTAGGTTCTGACCCTCAGTTACTGTGAATATATATATAGGCCACGATCTCAATCAGTCAATCTAGTTAACCAGCTACGATCATGATCAGTCCTTCTTAATTGGAGTAGGTGCAACCGCGATAAAGCCTCCATAATCATGCAAGAGAGGAACACCAAGGGCAAAAATATCATTTGGCTAGCTAACCCAAAATCCTATTTAAGTCTCAATACCCTTTTATTCTAAGAGTCATCATTCTACAACCCTACCTCTCATCCTTAGTTTAGGGTTTTTGTATTTCTTGGAGCTTAGAGATAAATTTGTACTAATCTTGCTCTAAGAAGACATTAAAGTGACTTATAAGTGGAGAATTGACATTTCTCATTAAGGATTCATTGAAACTTAAAGTGTGGTTTGAATTCTCTTTATTTTTGATGAATTAATTTATGGAGATTTTTGGTTTATTTTTGTTTATTATCATTATGAGTAGCTAGTTATTCCTCTTGGGATTATGTTAGAATAGGGTACAATTGTGTGTGGGTTGTGATTCATATGTTCATATTCTAGTTATTGGTGATGGTTTCTTCTATTGACTGACTAAATTTATTGGGATTTGTGGGTGGAATCCCTAAATACCCAAATGGGTTTGATGGATAAAAATCTCAAACTCTTGAAAGCTCAAAACTTTAGGAACACTTATCATCCTTGAAAGAGGGATGAGGGAACCAAGGAAATAATAGATCATTATTATGCTTAGTTTGCTAATTTTCACCATCTTAGGCATAAGGGTGAATATGAGGTTGACTATCCCTTGGGTAATATCTTAGAAATAGGGGGTTCCTAATTGAGGTATTAGGTGGTTTGAATATACAAGATCGTTAAGTACTCAAAAGGGTCAATGAGTGACATTTTTGAGGTTTTGTTGAAGAACTAGCCTCAAGGACTTTAAACTAGCCTGCCACATCATCAATGATTAGAATTTGCACTGAATCATCAAGTAGCCATGCATAACTTTCCCCTAGTATAGCGTAATCCTAAGTTTCGGGCGTAATTAATTACACTCTAACTATTCTTATTCTCAAATTAGTCCCTTACAAGCCCAAGAATTATTTTCACATTAGAAAACATTGAAAACCCCCCCAAACCATCTTGTACCATAGGTTTGAAATTAGTAAGAAACTTTTATTTCGAACTTACTCAATCTCCACTCACATTATTCCTCGTGAATTTGACTTCGACTCCTAGTTGGATAAATAATTGACAACAACCACCTTGAACTTAAATTTACATGTAAGTTGAGCGTAATCAATTAATGGCGCTGTTGTCGGGGAACATTTTGGCATATTGAGTAAGTTTGGAATTTTAGCCTACTTTCTTGAATTAAAACTTGCAAATATTTGTTTGTAATTTTTGGTTATTGTGTTAGATTAATTTTTATTTTTGATTAATTATTACTATGGCATCTTGGAATGAATATGAGTTTGGTGGTTGGAGATCTTATTTTGATGATCCAATTCCATATTATGTGGACCTCACTTTTGGCAAGATTATAGATATGCTCCCAGGAGAGAGATGAGTGCACCATCTCAATCTTAAAGGGTTTATGGTTGTTCTCTGTGTGGTGGTCGAGATGGACATTGGAGTGTGTCCAAATAGCCCTACCCCCATTATAGTAACCCAATTGCTAGGTTTTCTTATGATTTTGATAGGTTTTATGATCAAGAAAAGGAAGAATAAGGCACCAAAAATAGTAGTGTTGATGAAATGCTTTAACTTATATTAGATCAGGTGGAAACAATAGGGGATGATATACATTTCATGCATCAAGCTGTAGGGTCATATAATAAGGAAGTCGAAAGGACGGAAGAAATGGGTAATGAGGCCAAATCTCACAAACTGTGAACATATCCACTCTTCAAAAAGAGGTTGATAAATATAAGATGTCAAGCCAACATGGATTATGGTCATATTTACATTGAAGAATCCTCGGTGATTTCCCAACCAACCAAACCTAAGACAAGTGAAGATGCTAAAATTGAAGAAATGGTACTAGAGTCAAAATAAAAAACCAAGCAAATACTTTGTGAAGTCTCTAGTCCATTTTGGAGTGAGAATGTCAAGAAGGATGCAACTCTGAAATTAGGAAAAAGACCTCACTCAAACTACTTTTCAACATTATGTTTGGTGGATATGATAAAAGCCGAACCACCCAAGAAAATTATAAAGTTTGGAGATGAGGAGGTGCATTCCTACATTTTAGAGTTTTTCATTCCTAAAGGTCAAGAAAACCCACCACTTGAGGGTCAACGAATGTAAGACTAAATATGTAATAAGTTGATATTTGATGATCTCACCGATAGCCAATGAGTCTATTCGAAAGTTTGATGCCAAGTTGGATAAAAGATTTAAGTCCTCAAAGAGGCATGATAGAGCAGTGTCATTGCACCTTCACCTTGCCCCCATGTTCCATGAAGATATATCAATCAAAAGTTGGGGAACCAATTCAAATCCACTAAGTGGAGACATAAATGATGATTAAAGAGGCATCATGTCGTGATGTTAAATCAAACGCTTGACAGGAGGCAACCTATCTTTTTTATGTTTATATTATTTATTTTTGAATAAGTCACATAATTTTGATGCTTTGTAGGTGCTTTGGATAGTTTGGAAGCCAAAAATAGGGATAAACCAAGCTTAGAAGTGTAGCATCCATGCAGAAAAATAGGTAAAATAGAGGAGCAAATGGCCTCAGTTACTGTGATCGCACCAACTATGCCGCGATCGCACCACTATGCCATCTTTTGATATGGTTATCAATGCGATTTCGGGGAGACCTTTGACCCTTCTTATGCTTTTGTATTATGTAGTGAGGTCACAAAAGGTCTTTTTATTTTGTGTGTATGGCCCTTCCCTTGTGTGAGTACACGTTGGATTACAATACTTGAATGTATTACACACAAACCATGTAAATTTTGTGAATTAATTGCTTTCAGTTTTAGTTATCTTTTCTTTTAATAATAATGTTAAACGAGCCTTTCCCTATGATAGATTTAGTGATGATATTCTTAAGGGAAACTCGTTGTGATTGTTTCTTGAGCCACAAATGCAGGGGAAGTCTAAGTACCCGTAGCATCAAGGCTATAAATGCAAGAGAAGTCTAAGTACCTATGGCATTTTGATTTTGGGATCACACTTATATGATTAGTGAAGTCTGAGCAGCCATATGAAGCCAAAATGTTAGACCAATACTTAGGTTGTTTCTATGGTTAGAAAATTGTGTACGGTGCAAATGCAAAGAAACCACCCTCCTCCGTCCAAATTTTTTTGAAAATCAAGGGCATGGACGTGAGTGGCATTGTAACAATTTTTTTTCTCTTTTTGTTACTTCAAATTTTTGACTTGTGAAAATTAGTAGATACTCCATTTTTGTGTCTAGCAGAAAGGTCAATTAAGCCTCCATGGAGAATTTGCATGCTATGTGTGGTGAGATTATTGGTCTAAATCTCATGTATGCTTGTACCATCTAAAACTTGCCCCATTAGTCTCGCAAAGTTAATTTTGATTGTACATGGTTGGGGAGATGATGTTAGGCCATTTTTGCAACTTTAGAAGTCCACTTTAGGCTAAAAAGCCTACCCTTGCATAGACATTATCCCTAGTCACCCACTTTGAGCCTTTATACCTTTCTTTGGCAAATATATTACAAACCGTGAGCCTTTCAATCTTATCCCTCTTTTGAACCCTATCCTCCTTGGACTTAAAAATACAAATTGGGGCTAAAAGCCTAAGTTGGGGGTGGTGAAGATTGGAAGAGGTAACTTTGGGCCATGAGAATGTAAGTTAGTGCATATGAGTTAAATTTTGAGAACAAATGAATAGGAAAAAAAAGGGACCCAAGAAAGGAAGGAAAAAATCAAATTTACAAGTTAAAGAAGTAAAAGAAGATGCTTTACAAAACATGGGTGAATCAAGGTAGTAAAACTAGGCACATGTTTTACGAGTGAAAACAAAAGAAGTGGCCCATGGTCAAAAGTTGGATGAAAAAGGAGGGTATAGTCACTTTGTCACCAAATAATATCCTACCCTACCCCAAATCTACATTAAAAGGTTAAAAAGCCCTTTTTGTGATCTCCAACCAAGTGCATTCATTGTAGTGGTGATTGAAAATAGGGTCAAGCCTATGACATGGTACTTTTTAGCATCGAGAGTTATTGAAAGAGTGTGTGTGTGTTTTGCAGTTAATTCTCTATTGCATATTTGATAACTTAGTGTGTGGAATTTTATTTCTTATAAGGAGGCATATAAACAAGTAGAGGTGGGAAACTGTGTCATCTCCCAAAAAATGAGGCAAAAGGAGTATAATGTAGTTGAGGTAAAAGAGGAGTCATTTCTTGAGTATTAGTGATTGTTGCATGATTAAACTTTGAAGTCTTTTTCATCTTTAAAAATTATGTGTTATGTTGAGGGGTGACGTTAAAATAATCTTGCCTATGTCTGAAGAGCTATTTGTGGTAGTAATCAAGTTGGAGTAATCATCTAATTTGGGCAAACAAATGAATTGTCTCATGTTAAATGGTAGTGTTGCTTGAGGACAAGAAAAACTTTAAGTTGGGGATGTTGATGAGTGGTGAGTTTACCACTCATTCGCAATCAACATTCATGTGCACTACTATGATATAAATGTCTAAGTGAGACATACTCATGGTTAAATGCAATAATTCCCATATTTTGCAGGTAAACAAGTGCTGAGAAGAGAAGAAGCAGCTTTTAGCTAAAAAGGATAAAAAAGGGAATAAAAGTGCATGAGCTGGACAAGCTAAAAAAGGGAGCAGGATCTTGCCCTCAGTTACTGCTATTACCAGATGAGGGTCGCGATCACAATCAGTCAAGCTAGTCAACCAATGACGATCGCTATTATTCCTCCACGATCGAAGTAGGTGTGATCATGATTAAGCCTCCGCAATCACACGAGAGAGGAAAATAACCCAAGGCAAAACATTATTTGGCTAGCTGACCCCAAATTCCATTTAAGGCTCAATACCCATTCATTCTAAGAATAATCATTCTACAACCCTACATCCCATCCTTAGTTTAGGGTTTTTGTAATTTCTTGGAGCTTGGAGCTAAATTTGTTCTAATCTTGAGCTACGAAGACATTAGAGTGTCTTCTAAATGGAGAATTGGCAAATCCCATTGAGGATTCATTGAAACTGAAATTTTGGTTTGCATTTTCTTTATTTTTGATGAATCAATTTAATGGAGATTTTGGTTTATTTTTGTTTATTATCTTTATGAGTAGCTAGTTCTTCTTCTCAGGATTTTGTTAGATAGGGTGCAATTGTGTGTGGTTTGTGATTCATATGTACATATTCTAGTTTGTTGGTGATGGGTTCTTCTATTGTTGGACTAAATTTGTTGGGATTTGCGGGTGAAATCCCCAAATACCCAAATGGGTTTGATAGGTGAGAATCTCAAACTCCTTAAAGCTCAAACCATCCTTGAAATAGGGTTTTGGGTAAACTTTTGGAACCCTTATCATCCTTGAAAGAGGGATGTGGGAACCAAGGCAATAGTAGACAATTATTGAGCTTAGTTTTCTAATTTTCGCCATCTTAGACATATCAGTGAATATGAGGTTGACTATCCCTTGGGTACCATCCTAGAAAAAGGGCACAGATATTGGGTGGTTTTAATTAACACACTCGTTAGGTACTCAAAAGGGTCAATGAGTGACATCTTTGGGGTTTTGTTGAAGAACTAGTCTCAAGGACTTTAAACCTAGCCTACCATATCATCAAGGATTAGAATTTGCACCGAATCATCACGTACCCATGCATAACTTTCCCCTAATATAACCTAATCCCAAGATCGGTGCCTAATTAATTACACTTTAACTATTATTAGTTTTGAATTTTCACCTTAGAAGCCCAAGAATTACATTCTTATTAGAAAACATTAAGAAAATCCAAGTTATCTTGTACCATAGGTTTGAAATTAGCAAGCAACTTTTATTTTGAACTTACTTAATCGCCACTCACATTATTCCTTGTGTATTCAACCCCGACTCTTAGTTGGGCTAATATATTAATGACTGCCTTGCACTTGAATTAATGTGTAAGTTGAGCGTTATCATCCATGATGGGTATCTCAAGTCCAAGACCGGAGACCAGTCCTTTTACTTAGCAAACAAAACATAATTTAGCTAGGAACAGATGAATTCTGAACATATAACAAGATCAAATAATGTAAGCTCAAAGAAGTCTAAGAATATCAACAACAATACCCAATCCACAGTAATTCACGTAACCTCTAACAAAACCAATTCAAGATATGTCAGGACATGCCCACGACGATAGCCAAAAATAAGTCCAAAGAAAAGTCTATGGTAATAGATAAACCAAGAAGGAACAACCTTCTGGAAGAAGAAGGCTCACGACTTCAAGTTGACAGATGACAACCCAGAAATCCTATCACTGCTCAAAAAAAGTAGAAGTGTCTTCCGTGTCCTGCATCACGTGGGGATACATCATTCGAAAACAGTTAGTGAGTTGAGCGCTAGCATGTAACTCAGAGGTAAGGGGTAAATTAATGTTATGATCAACAGTTCAAAATCATTCAAAGCCAATGCACACAACCATATGCAAATACACACATATATATTTAATATGCTAGGGTAGGAAACAATGCTTAGAATGAACTTTAAGACCTTAACCTGGATTGTGTAGCTCAACCATCATAAGAAGTCACCCACAGGCTATATGGGATCAGCTCTTCCCCATCTGA